>NW_019268608.1:193068-199991 GCF_002738365.1 Cucurbita moschata | reverse complement strand
CACCCCCCTCATAGGGGCCACCTTCAGGAACACGTGGTCACCCACCTCAAATTCGAGGTCCCTTCTACGCACATCTGCATAGCTTTTCTGTCGACTCTGTGCGGTGAGTATCCTCTGTTTGATTTTCTGCACCGCTGCATTGGTGACCTGGACCAACTCTGATTCCATTAGTTGCTGCGTGCCTACCTCTTCCCAAAACACTGGTGTTCGACACCTACGCCCATACAGTGCCTCGAAGGGGGCCATCTGAATGGTCGCTTGATAACTATTGTTGTAGGCAAACTCCATTAAAGGTAGATGTTCGTCCCAACACCCAGTGAAATCTAAGGAGCAGGCTCGCAACATGTCCTCTAAAACCTGATTCAGCCTTTCGGTCTGTCCGTCCGTTTGAGGATGGAATGCTGTACTGAACCTCAACTGAGTTCCTAGTGCCTTCTGAAGACTCCTCCAGAACTGAGAGGTGAACCTGGTGTCCCGGTCTGATACTATGGACACTGGTACCCCGTGCAGGCGTACTATCTCCTTGATATATAACTGAGCCCACCGGTCTACTCGATATGTGGACTTTCCTGGAATGAAGTGGGCTGTCTTAGTCAGTCTGTCTACAATTACCCATACGACGTTGAAACCCTGCTTTTTCTTTGGCAAACCCGAAATGAAATCCATACAGACTGCTTCCCATTTCCACTGAGGGACGCTCAGGGGCTGTAGCAATCCCGCTGGGCGCTGCCTCGGGGCCTTCACCTGCTGGCAGGTCAAGCAACGGCTTACGAAATCCGCTATGTCCCTCTTCATTCCGGACCACCAGTAAAACCTCTTCAGATCCTGATACATCTTTGTACTTCCAGGGTGGAACACATAAGATGTATCGTGGGCTTCGGTCATAATATCTTTTAAGATTCCCTCGTCTCAGGGAACGCACAGGCGGTTTTGCCATAGCAGACCCCCGTCTGAGGAGATAGAATACCCTACTGGCCTCTCTGTCTCAATCTGACTCCACACTTTACTGAGGTGTTCATCAAACCTCTGAGCGTCGATAACTTTCTTTCGTAGGGTAGGCTGTATAGTTAACTGTGCTATCTGAACATTACCACCTTTAATCACCACGTCTATCCCAGCCCTCTTCATCTCATCTTGTAGTTTTTCCTGTGTGGTGATCATCACAGAAGTATGCACAGCCTTCCTGCTCAATGCATCAGCTACAACGTTGGCTTTGCCTGGATGGTACAGAATCTCTATGTCATAATCCTTTACCAGCTCCAACCATCGCCTTTGTCTCATATTGAGCTCCTTCTGCGTGAATAAGTACTTGAGGCTCTTATGATCAGTGAAGACTTGTACTTTTTCCCCATACAGGTAGTGCCGCCACGTTTTTAGAGCAAATACTACCGCTGCTAACTCGAGATCATGCGTGGGGTAGTTTCGTTCATATTCTTTCAATTGTCGAGAAGCATACGCTATCACCTTACCTTTCTGCATGAGCACACACCCCAAGCCTTTCCCTGATGCATCACTGTACACCACGAGATTACCTGACCCGTCTGGAACTGTAAGGACTGGTGTAGTTACCAACCTCTTCTTGAGTTCCTGGAAACTCTGTTCGCAGACTGGAGTCCAAGCAAAGGGCTTGCCCTTCTTGGTTAGCTGAGTCAGCGCCGAGGAAATTTTGGAGAAATCCTGAACAAACCTTCTGTAATAACCAGCTAGCCCAAGAAAACTCCTCACCTCTGTGACTGTGGTCGGCTGTGGCCACCTCATCACTGCTTCTATCTTAGCTGGGTCCACTGTGATCCCCTTGCTTGACACCACGTGACCCAGAAACGCAACTTCAGACAACCAAAACTCACACTTATAGAACTTGGCATACAACTGCTGAGCTCTCAGTATTGTCAAGACTTTTCTGAGGTGTATTTCATGATCTGCCTCTGACTTAGAGTATACCAGAATGTCGTCGATGAACACTATGACAAAGGTGTCTAAGAATTCCTTAAACACCCTGTTCATTAGTTCCATGAAAACAGCTGGTGCATTGGTAAGGCCAAAAGACATAACGAGAAACTCGTAATGCCCATAACGACTTCTGAAGGCTGTCTTGGGTATATCCCCTTCTCTGACCCTCAACTGATGATACCCCGACCTTAGGTCAATTTTGGAGAAAACTGTTGCTCCCTGTAGCTGATCAAACAGGTCGTCAATTCTCGGGAGAGGGTACTTATTCTTTATAGTGACCTTGTTTAATTCCCTGTAATCAATACACATCCGCATGGACTCGTCCTTCTTCTTGACAAACAGAACAGGGGCTCCCTAGGGTGATACACTGGGTCGGATGAAACCCTTATCCAACAACTCCTGTAACTGTTCCTTCAATTCCCTGAGTTCTGCAGGTGCCATCCTGTAAGGTGCCTTGGAGATCGGCACAGTTCCTGGTTCTAAATCGATCCCAAAATCGACTTCCCTAGCTGGGGGCAAACCCGGAAGATCCTCCGGAAAGACATCTACGAACTCCCTGACGATGTGTACCGATGAGGTTTTTTGTTTGTTACTATTATCTAAGGTCACGCTGGCTAGGAATGCAATTGCGCCACTACGAATCAACTTCTTAACCCTTAGCGAGGTTATGACGCTCGGGACACCTTTGGAAGTGGCTCCCTTGTAGGTAAAGATGTCCCCTGACGGGAGCCTAAGAGTCACTATTCGGGTCTCGCAGTCTATCAAAACGCGATTCCCGCCTAGCCAATCCATACCCAAGATGACATCGAAGTCTTGCATACTTAACACTATCAGTGTAGCTTCGATGACACGCCCTGCTATTGTTACTCCACCTCCCTTCACCCTATGGGTAGCTAGCAACAGCTCGTGAGCAGGGGTAGACACTGATAGGGTAATCTCTAAAAGTTCTTTCTCTAGCTGTGCTAGCTCTACAAACTCTTCAGATACGAATGAATGCGTCGAACCCGAATCAAACAACACTAATGCAAGATGACCAAATACGGGTAGCGTACCTGTGACAACCGCGTCAGGCTGGTCAGCTTGCCTGGCTGTTGTTGCATGGGCTACAGCTCGCCCCTGCTGATGTTGGCCGGCTTGGCCCCTCTGATGCTGTACTGCAGGCAGGTTGACACGCTGATCGTTTCTCTGAGGGCAATCCACTGCAAAGTGCCCTACCTGACCGCATCTGTAGCAGGCGCCTGTTCCTGCTCTGCATTCCCCCGTGTGAGGACGCCGACAATTAGGGCACAAAGTCATGTTCCGTACCGGGGCTCTCCCTCGCCTATCAGTGCGGCCACGGGGTGGTCTGCCAGTTCTGGGGTGGCTAGGGTATGCCCCCTTTCCCTGGGCCGCAGTGTGGGATGATTGTGCTATTCCCAACTGAAGCTTGTCGGTACGGGGCGAGTCGAGCAGGGTCGCCACCTGAAGGGCTTTCGTATAGACAAAGGATGACTGGGATGCCACATTCCCCCTTAGTTCTTCCCTCAGGCCAGCGATAAATCGTTCGCCCTTCAACTCCTCAGAACTAACATAGGCTGGAGATAACCTTGCCAGCCTATTGAACTCCAAGTCATAATCCCCCACTGATCTGTCTCCCTGTTTAAATGCGAGGAACGCGGCCTGCATTTTCACTCTGGCAGTGATTGGGTGGTATTTGTGGAGGTATGCGTCTTTAAACTGACACCATGTAATAAACTCTCCTTGTGGTACTATGGTTTTCTGAGCACCTTTCCACCAGAAGTGCGCTTCTCCTTTCAGCATATATGTCCCACAATGGACTTCATACTTTGGTGGGCAGTTCATAAAATGGAAGGCCGTTTCTATGGCCTCTAGCCAATTCTCAGCGGCAATAGGATCCATCTTGCCTCCGTCAAAGGAAGGCGGTTTATGCCTCTGGAAATCTCTCAAGTAACGGGACTCCACAGTCATAGTCCCTGAATCCTTGCCCCCTTGCCCTGTTGACTGATTAGACATCATGGTCTGAATCATCTGGTTCGTCAGAGCCTGATTTTCCATCGACGTCATCATGAACGTTTGAAACATCTCCGCTGAGGGCATGGCTAATGGCTGGTTTAGTGGGACTGCTGTACACGGGGTTGGATCCGATGGGGCCTCCTCGGAGAAGGGAGTAGTAGGGGGTGTCTCGAGCAGCCTTCGGGCCTTGGCCTTCATTCGGCGTCTTTTTGATCTTGATGGCTGTGGTACTGTCCCCTCGCTAGTTTGGGGCATATCCCCAACCTCCTCCTGAAGTTCAGGTTGTTCCTCTTCAGGTGTTGGAACCGAGGTGTCCTGAACTTCCTCTCTTCTTCCCCTTCTAGGTCCTGGCCCTACATACGGTTCGCGTCTCTTTGGTGCCATTATCTACCACGATAACAAAGAACTATGGTCACAATTCATCCACAACACATCTCCTAGGTAATGTGCGATATAATGCCCTAGTCAGTCATGGTATGCTCTATAAATACTAACTTAACCTTTGTCTCTATGTTTCTGTCGCGTGAGAACGTCTGGTCGTGAGCGGCATGTGATTGACGAGCGAAGTCACAGAGGACACGACTCTCTACCCTAAATGTCTACAAGACCTATAACCTGACGGCTCTCATACCAAATTTGTCACAGCCCAATATTTTACTACGGACAGTGACTAACGACACGACACAGATGCACAAGAGATTTAAATATGAAGTAGCGAAAATCATCAAATTTCAATAAAGTTTTTCGAACGATAAACACAGAACACAAGACCGTTTGGAAAATAAATTTAAAAAGAATGCGAATACAAAAATAAAGACTAAGACTGGACTGACGCCCCGGGACAACCCATTCCTCTGTGACAATTCCCTTCAGATCACGCCCACTCTTGACCGACGCCTCGCGCTCCTGAAAAAAAGGAAAACATAGCAAGGATGAGTATAAAAATTATACTCAGTAAGCCACCTACTTGTAGGCTCTTTTCGCATCTTAATTTAACAGGTAGCCACGGTTTCCTATTTCGGTTCTAGGACGACTGGCTCTAATCTAGGTCCCTTGGGGCTTGCCCCTTGGGTTTCACTGATTTTTTTTTTTCGTTCTCTCATTAACGCCTAGAGGTTCTTTATGCCAAGCTAATATGGTCGGTATCTCTCTATGAGGTGCTACCTCTACATGGCTATCTGGGACTACATGGTACCTGGCCTAGGGGTGTGCTGAGTACCCCTACGCCCATCTAGTCCCTCTATGGGGGGCGCGACCCAACCCGTTCCCATGCAGCTAATGGGCTGTACGACGTGGGGACACATTTCCCATGCGAAATGGCTAAGAGCAGTAAGGACTAATCAGGGACCGCTTGGTCCTCCCACGAAGCTATAGACACCGTTCACACACTAGCAATGTATGAACACTCCGGGGTACCTTCTTACCGTGGTAAACCGCTAAGTTTCTAGGGAAAATTAAGTCAGGCTAGAGCGGCATTTCGCTCCTATCCAAGATTCCCTAATCTTATCAAAGAAATGGGCCCTAGCAATTAACAGAGGGTGCATGTAATCTTCTTCTAACATCATAGTATGTGATTCATGCAAACTAGGCATACCGGCTCAACGGGGCGATGACCTCCATCAAGCACCTAGAGCACGAAGTTCGCGCTCAATGGGGCGAATTCGTCCATCAAACACCCGAAACCCGGCATACTCAATTCTACACATAAAATAACGCATGCATACATACGGCGGAAGCCTAAGGCATACAAGCGACACTCATGTAATTTACACAATTCAAACACAACAGATAAACTGACTAGTAACTTACATGAAGAGCTAATCTGAAGCAGAACTACTAGCATGCATGCAATCTGAGCGAATCCTACAAGTATTTCTTCCTAAATACCGGGTGGTGACTTACCTGGTTGACGCGTGCCCTTTCGCTAGCGTTTCTTTGCCCGTGAGGTGTCCAAAACTACTGATTTCTCTAAATTAAGTCCCTATCCACGTAAAAACAGTATTAGAACTGGAGCCGGGACAAAAATCGAGAAAACAGAAAACAACCGGGCCAAATTGGCCGTTCCACGCGCGCTCACGCGCCAGCAGCACGCTGGAAGTGCGTGGCCACGCGCGCGGGAAGGCGCCAGCCGCAGGCTGCACGCACGCTTGCCACGCGCGCCCAATTCTGCACAGTCGCGGGTCGCCCGGCTCGGCCCGGTCCGGTCGGCTCGGCTCGCGTTGCGATTCGGCCCGGCTTGCAGGCGACACGTGTCGACGCCTCGCTGGAGCTGCGTTGCTCCAGCCGGTGGTCGACGCGTGTCCGGCGCCTGTCGCCGCCCTCCGTCGCTCGCCGGCCGTTTTTTTTTTCTTTCTTCTTCTCTGTCCTCTGAAAACCGAAACCCAATCGGTTTTTTGTTTTCCGATTTTCATATCTTTCGATCCGTAGATCGGATCAATATGATTCCTTCGGCAACGTTCTAGATCGTGTTACAGGCTACGTCCTAGTATTCTTTTTATAATTTTTTTCTTGACTATCGGAGGATTTAAGAACGCCGGAAGTTCGCTCACCGTTCTCGGATGACCCTCGGATCTCCGCCTTTGGGTTGAGGTCTCGGCCAAACTTGTTCACAGACCGTGCGTGAGTTGTTCCTAGGTGAAGATTTCAACATTTTAGGGTCGATTCACGTAGGGAAAAACTCAGATCTGAGCAATATCGTTCAGAAACCTTACCCCGCGAAATGTTCTTAGGTTTTGATGGTGCGTAGGCCTTGATAGCCCCTCAATCCTGGTACGAGTCTCGTCTAGAGATGGATTCCGGCGGTGGTCCGTTAATCTTCCCGGCCGACCTCTCTCTAACCTCTTCTTTCTTTTGCAGGCAATCTGGCTGGATTTTCCTTGGACCCCTATTTGGGTTGGAGGGGCAAAATGACAATTTTGCCCCTCAGTTGACTTAGCCCCCTTTTTTTTTTTTTTTTTTTT
>NW_019268608.1:153294-192791 GCF_002738365.1 Cucurbita moschata | reverse complement strand
ACAATTGTGGGGATGTAGCTTATGATGGGAATTTGAGGGTTTTATGATGCAACAATTGTGGGGATGTAGCTTATGATGGGAATTTGAGGGTTTTATGATGCAACAATTGTGGGGATGTAGCTTATGATGGGAATTTGAGGGTTTTATGATGCAACAATTGTGGGGATGTAGCTTATGATTGGAAATTTAGGGTTTTATTATGCAAGAATTGTGGGGATGTAGCTTAGATGGTAGAGCTCATTTAGGATGCGAGAGTTAAGGGGATATCCCGCATCTCGAAAAGAAACTATTTGTTATTAATATTTTAGTTCTATTCAACCTTTCCTTATTTATGACATAATTAGTAGAGATATTTTTTCATTTTCACTTGATAACGGGACATTTAGGGTTTTCTGATATAAGTATTATGGGAATGTAGCTTAGATGGTAGATTGCTTGCTTAGCATGCGAGAGGTACGAGGATCGGATCGATACCCCATACCTCCAAAAGAAACTATTCGTTATTACTATTTTATTTCTATTCAATTTTTCCTTATTTATGACATAATGAATAGCGTTATTTTTTTATTTTCACTATTGTTGATGACGAGATGTTTAGGATTTTGTGATGTAAGAATCTTGAGGATATAGCTTAGATGGTTGAGCGTTCGAATCCCATGTGAGAAGTACTGGGATCGATACCATGCATCAACAAAGGAAACGATTACTAAGTATATTAGTTCTTTTAAATGTTTCCTTATTTACGACATAATGAGCGGGGATAGTTTTTCATTTTCGAATGTAGCATGGGACTGGGAATGTAGCATGGGAGAGATATGGGGATCGATACCTCGCATCTCCAAAAGAAACTATTCGTTATTACTATTTTATTTCAATTAATATTTCCTTATTTATGACATAATGAGTAATGATATTTTTTCATTTTCACTATTATTCATGACGAGACGCTTAGGGTTTCGTGACGTAAAAATTGTAGAGATATAGCTTAGATGGTAGAGCGCTCGCTTTGCATGCGAGTTGTACGGGGATTGATAACCCGCCTCTCCAAAAGAAAGTATTTAATTTGTTATTATATTTTTTCATTTTCACAATTATCGATGCCCCGCATCACCAAACCAAACTATTTGTTATTAATATTTTGATATTTTTTTATTTTCACTATTATTAATGATGGGACATTTAGGGTTTTATGATGTAAAAATCATGGGGATGTAGCTCAGATGGTAGAGCGCTCGCTTTGCATGTGAGAGGTATGGGGATCGATACCCCGCATCTCCAAAAATAAGACTATTTATTATTAAATATATTATTTCTTTTCAATTTTTCCCTATTCATGACATGTTGGGTAGCAATATTTCTTCATTTTCACTATTATTGATGACGCGAAATTTAGGGTTTTGTGATGCAAAACTTGTGTGGCTGTAGCGCAGATGGTAAAGTGCTTGCTTAGCATGTGAGAGGTACGGGGATCGATACCCCGCATCTCCAAAAGGGAGAAATTAACTTTTTAAGTATGAAGTAATTTAACATGTTATGTATAAGGTGGGTACGAGAGAAAAAGAAAAGATACTTATAAAAAGATTATTATATCATTATGGCTGAGTAATGTCCCACAAGCACATAGATAGAGGACTTATTGGATTATTATATCATTATGAGATAAGAGCTTATACTTTGAGTAATGTCCCACAAGCACATAGATAGAGGACTTATTGGATTATTATATCATTATGAGATAAGAGCTTATACTTGTGGAAAGGGAATTTGATGAATTCCTTAAAAGAGATAGAGCTTATGTTGGATCGGTATGGTATGGCAACCCTAGGGGGGGGGGGGGTGAATAGGGTTTTAACGATAAGGGTGTTTAAACGTGATTAATTTTTCTAATGATGAAACTTTTTACAAATAAGTAGAAGATGATAATTACTATAACAAAGTAATTCAAGTCAAAACAATAATCAAGTAGAACATGCAATAAATCACAATAATAATTTTGAAATTAAATAGAAAAGAGTTAGAGAAAATGACACCGTAGTTTTATAGTGGTTCGGTCAAACTCGACCTACTCCACTCCCCAAGCGCCTCTTGGGAATTTGAATAAAGAACTTTCTCGACTCTTTCCACGGATCTGAGCCAAACCGCTACACCGCTCTTTTTACGAGTTCAAGAGCAAACTCAATCCTTTCCACGGCGCAGGATCAAACCGATACAAGTATTTGAGTTTGATAATAACACACCATGACTCTCTCAAAGAGTAGATTTACAATTTGGGATACTCACAACTATTTCCTCACAATACAAAAATAATCCCTCTCAAGAATAAGATGAAAAGAAATAAACTTGTAAGCTTGGAGAGAGCAACAAACAATGGAGACTTTGAACAAATGAGGATTGGAGAATGTATGTAAGTTGTGTATTTTAAAATGTGGGGAAGATAAGTTTATATAAAGGAGAAAAGTGGAAAAATGTAGGATTGAATATTGACCATTGGATTGTGTTAGGAATAATGGAAGGTGGAGATTAAAAGTAAATAAATAAGAAAATTTTCTAAATTCATTTATTTCAAAATTTTAATATAATAGTAATATAATATAATAATAATAAAAAGTTATGTGAGTAACGGTCAAATAAAATTCAAAATTTATTATAAATATAATAATATAATAATAATAAAAACTATGTGAGTAACCACCAAAATTTTAAAATATAATAATATAATAATATAATATAGTAATAATAAAAATCAATGTGAGAAACGGTTAGATTCAAATTTATATTTTATAAAAATATCTTTATTTAAAAATATAATAATAAGAAAAACTCCACCATTTGTTACTCTCCCAAAATTATAAATGTCATACTTTGATATATTTTGATTTGTCCATCATTTTGATTTTGCTGCCACATCATCACGCCGGGTATGTTGTCTCGACTGTAATTTCTTCGTTTTAGCTCTGATTTGAGTAATTGAAAAGTCATTGAAATCGTTATTCCCGACCTTATACTGTGGACAGTTCAAAATACTGAAAATAGTTAATAATTAAAAAGTAGGTTTGTTATCATCAAAACATCAATTAATGGATTGAAATTAATTAAAGTGAGATCAAGGCCAAAAAGCCAACAGCTTATACTACTTGTAGTGGAAAGGGAATTTGATGAATTCATTAAAAGAGGTAAGAGCTTATACTTTGATGAATTCCTTAAAAGAGATAAGAGCTTATACTACTTGTAGTGGGGAGGGAATTTGATGAATTCCTTGAATTCCTTAAAAGAGATAAGAGCTTATACTACTTGTAGTGGGGAGGGAACTTGATGAATTCCTTAAAAGAGATAGTAGCTTATACTACTTGTGGAGAGGGAATTTGATGAATTCCTTAAAAGATTCCTCCAAATGATAAGAGCTTATTGGATGGCGGTAGCGTCCCATGCATATGACGGAACTTCTTCACAATTGCAATATCTGACCAATGAATATTGTTGCAATATCTGAAAAGACCACCACACCCTTGTAGATTAAATTATATCTACCACCTCTGAAATTTTCCACGGCAAACCTTCCAACAGCTTGCACTTCTTCATCATTGACATCCTTAATTGGAACTAGATTTTAAGGCAAATCTTCTCCACGACTCACTTTGGAACACTTTTATAGATAGTTTCAACAAACTTACTTTGCTCGTGAATACTTTAGAGTTCAATATTTTTAGTTGGAGAACGCTATTAAAATTGATAGGGTCGAATCTTACAACAAAGTTCTCTCTCAAATATGGTTCGTTATTTGATTATTTTCTCTTGAGTGAATTTTAAGTGAAACACATTCTCTACCCAAGTAATTGCAAGATGCAAGCTTCACACTAAGAGGAATCAAAGTCCCAAGTATCAACGTCCTTTAAGTGTCAATTTTTATTCTCCATCTCAACATAAATTAAACTTATTTTCGTGAAGATATCTATTTATAAAAGCAAAATATCTCAGAGTTAAAAAATAAAAATGAGATATAGATACGAGACATAAATATGATACCAAATAGATATGGTAACTGTTAGAATTAGATTTGATTGAGTTATTTGGATTAGATTTAATTTAGTTATTTGAATTAGATTTGATTTAGTCATTCTTCAATTGGATGAGAGATTTCTCCCAATTCTTCTAATGTTTCCAATTTTCTTTTTCTGTTCCTAACAATTTGGTATCAGAGCCATTCTTTTTCTGTTCCTAACAATTTGGTATCAGAGTCATGCCCTAAACTAGTTAAAACTAGAAGCAGCAGTCTTCTAAGTGTGTCATAATAAAAGTATGTCGATGGAGAGTCCACTTGTGCAGTCTGATGGAGGAAGGAGTCAAGGTCGTGGAAGCTTTAGAGGCAGAGGAAGGGGACGAGGCAGACAAACCTTCAACAAGGCCATAGTGGAGTACGATAACTGTCACAAGCTAGGACATTTTCAATGGGAATGTCAAGCATGGTTGTAACCGGAAAGGGTAATGTACGACTGGAAGTGAATGGAATCATAATGGTAATCACAGGAGTGTTCTATGTGCCAGACCTGAAGAACAATTTGTTGAGTAGTGGTAAATTGCAAGCAAAGGGGGTTACCTTTTTGTTTCAAAATGGAACATGCAAGGTGTTTCATCCTGAGAGAGGCTTAATCATGAAGACAAAGATGTCTTTGAATCTAATATTCGTATTGCATGCTATATCTCAGCCTGTAGCAGCCACTCAAACTCAATTGAAACTTATGGGGAGATGTGGTTCAAGGTCTCTGTCATACACTCACCGCTCCAATTCCTATCGCCATAGTCAGAGAAGTAGAAGGGACCCAAGTCCTTCCCCCTATCATTCCACTACCCATTCCAGGAGAAGCAGCCGTTCAAGTTCCCTCAGCCGCCAACGCAGAAGTAGGTCTTCCTCGTTATCTCCTTTCTCCAAATCCTTCAGTTCCAGTCCTAGTTGTGCATCCACTCGGAATCGGAATCATTCCATAGAGAAGCTTGAGAAAGAGGAAGAAGAGAAGAAAAGGCGTGAAGCAAAGTTGAAGAAGTTAGAAGAAGATGCAGCTAGGAGGATGGAAGAACTAATTCAGAAGAAGATGCAGCTAGGAGGATGTTAAAACTAATTCAGAAGAAGGTTGGAGAAAGGCTAAACTCTGAAGAGACTAAATTAGAAATACAGAGGAGAATAGAGGAAGGTCGCACGAAGTTGTTTGTTGATGTTGATGTGCAGCTTGAGAAAGAGAAAGAAGCCGCTCTTACTGCTACAAGACAAAAAGAAGAACAAGCACGAAAAGAGAGAGAAGAGCTAGATAAAATGCTAGAAAAGATTAGAAGAAGGGTAGAAAAAGCACAACGACGATTAGTTCTGGAGCTACAGCGGAAGGAAGAAAAACAATATTGTGAGCTCGAGTTGATTTAGAGACAAAAAGAGGAGGCATCTCAGAGAACTAAGCTAGATGATAAGAGTTTGAGTTATGTTGTGCTGGTAGTTAGTGAAGAGTCAAAAGCTTACCGACTCTATGATATAGAAGCGACAGATGAAAATAATGATATAGAAGCAGCAGATGAAAATAATGATATAGAAGCGGCAGATGAAAATAATGATATAGAAGCGGCAGATGAAAATACTGCAGAGGAAAATACAACCCCTTAAAGAGAAACCGGGATGCTAAGGAATTAAAAAGCTTTATTTTTGACGTAGAACAATACTTGAAGGTTACTGGAACTTGCTCATAGGACCTAAGAGTTACGTTGGTCGCAATGCATCTCATGGACGATGCAAAACTATGGTGGCACCGAAGGTGAATGGTATAAAAAATGGGTCATGCACCATAAACTCATGGGAAGATTGTTGTTGGAATCGATGCAATCGACGCTCCTCTGGATGAGTTTCCAATCAAAGACCTGACGTTTGATGTTGACCCTTTTGAAGAAAGAGCCACACGATCGAACAGCTCGAAACATCGCGGTAACTTTGAGTACTGTATCACACACATGAAAGGACGTGTCGAAGAGTTAGACATTACCCAAAACATCATAGTAAAACTCTTCAGGGATTAGACAAAGGACTTTAGGACAACTACACCAAAAATTCATTGTTGTCCAACGGTTTCGATATTTGTCTTTCACCTGGGAGATTCTGGTTTGATTCTCTGAAATAGAATATTATTTTCTTATTTCTTTCTATTTTATAGTTTCATCTTTTGTCACCAATTATATTTAAACTTTACCTCATTTTGAGGGCACTGTAATGGTCAAGTTCAATAGTATCTTAGATTAAAAAGACTTTTATGAACATTGTACCTATGTTAGTGTTATGTTATAGATATTTGTTTCAATTTTAACAAGTGGGGTTGAGGTGATTCAAATGGTTAATGCGATAATCCGGCTATTTTCGAGGTCTCTCTTGTTGAACGCCATCATAGTTTAGATGTGCACCCGAGTGAGTTTGACAAGGAGACCCAAATTTAAACTTTACCTACGTTTGAGAGGCACTATAATGGTCAAGTTCAATGGTATTTTAGATTTAAAAGACTTTTATGAACTTTGTACCTTTGTTACGGTTACTTTGTACCTTTGTTTGTGTTACTTTGTACCTTTGTTAGTGTTATGTTATAGATATTTGGTCAAGTTCAACAAGTGGGGTTGAGGTGATTCAAATGGTTAATGCCACTTTATTTGATTCAAATTGTTAATGTGATAATCCAGTTGAATAGTTACAGGTTATTTCCAAGGTCTCTCTTATTGAACGCCAACAAGACTGAAATGATTGAGATGAGCACATGAGTGAGTTTGACCAAATTGAAATAAAATCAAATAAAATCACTAAAAAAAAATCAATAAAATAGATAAAAAAAAGTGCAAAAAAATTAGCCTTATGACACTTCCTTCAACTCGAAGGGCAGTAAATAAAGGATTCCTTCGCCCAAGACCCATGATCCTACTCCCAACATGGAAATGATAAGCTATAGAATCATTCCAAGAACCTCAATGGATGGGTTAGAAACTTACATTACCAATCTCGACAACTGGACGTGTCAACTGTGTTAGAAGAACGACCGCATTAGAGCAAGTCATGAGGATAGAAGATCCCGTTGGAGGATGATAGACCAACCGTAATCTTCAGCCCAACGAGCCAAGCTTTTATAGAAGCAAGAACCCTTGTATTAAAGAAATTAACACCTTCTTATACAAAATTTTGATCAATCAAGAGATAAAGCTAGAATTAGATGAATGAGATCCAAGATTGAGAAACAAGATTTGGAACCTTTTTCTAAATTGAGTCACTTCACAATCGAACTTGATCATGGCTTGGTTGAATTACTCAGATGCAATCTACCACAAGAATTGCATGAAACTTAGAAATGACAAAGATATGCTCAGATTTCTATAAGGGGGTTCGTCTCAACTTGAGAGATTAGTTTCAATGATCACAAATATGCTTTTACATAATAATTTGTGGTGGCCGTGATTTAATCTCGATCCCTTTAAATCTCCACAGAAGACGAAGTCAATTTGAGCATTACAAACTTTATGAAATTAAAATAATAAATAAATTATTCTAACCGCTCATGAAATGATGCTTGCAACTTCATCCACTACTTCAACTGTCCAAATATTTATTTTTGAATCTCCAAATGGTCTTGACACTTTTGAATCTCCAAATGGGTCTTGACTCAAACAAAGTCCAAATATTTACTTTTGAATCTCCAAATGGTCTTGACTCTGAAAATCTCCAAATGGTCTTGACTCAAACGAATCAGCTTGTAACACATTGAACCTAGCCTATCCAGTTTTGTAGATGAAGTATGAATGCTTGTTGAATCTTCATCAAAAGAACTCAACTTAACGTGATTCTTATTATCATCATCCAAAAGGAAATTCATTATATTTTAAACATAAATAGTCAAATTGTGCAACGCAAACCACATGCAGTGAACATGAATCAAACACATGACCTTTAGATCTTTAATCTGATGCTCTCCCAACTGAGCTATACCCGCAATCATTAGAAATCAAAATTCATCAGTAAAGATATTTTCATTGATTCATTGAGATTTTAAAAAGAAATAATGACTAATTTTTTATTGAATAGTCAAGTTATGCAAATAGAAATAGGTGCGGTGAACGGGGAGATCAAACACACGTGACCTTCAAATCTTAAGTCTGACGCTCTCCAAACTGAGCTATCCTCGCTAACATTAAAAATGAAAGTTTTTATGTAAAGATATTTCTGCTAATTAATTGAAACTTTAGAAAGAAATGATCACTAATTTTGGATTGAATAGTCAAATTGTGCAACGTGAACCATGTGTGGTTAACGTGGATCGATCAGATCTTCAATCTAACGCTCTCTCAACTGAGCTATCCACACTATAGTTAAAAATAAAAATTCATCAGTAAAGGTATTTTCGCTAAGGTGCGGTGAACTAGAACACGTTAGGTATTTTCGATAATTCATTGAGATTTTAGAAAGGAATAATGACTAATTTTAGATTGAATAGTCGAGTTATGCAACTAAAATTAGGTGCACTTAACGTGGAGATCAAACACGTGACCTTCAAATCTTTAGTCTGACTCTCTCCCAACAGAGCTATCCCCGCTAATATTAAAAATGAAAATTCATAAGTAAAGGTATTTCCGCTAATTCATTATGTCAGATTTAAATCTCGCTTCTGGAAAATTCAACAAAAGGCATTGGGTACGCAGTTGTAGTACGACATTCCACCCATAAACAGATGGTCAAACAGAAATGCTCAAGCAAATATTGGAAGACATGTTGAGGGTATATGTGATGGATTTTGCAGGAAGTTGGGATAAGTACCTACCCCTTATGAAATTCGCTTATAATAATACTTGCCAAGCCACCATACAAATGGCCACATACGAGGTTCTCTATGGATGAAGATTTCGATCCCCTATCCTTTGGGAAGAACGGGAGAAAACGACAACTATTGGGCTAGAGCTGGTGCAAATTTCCAACGCCGCAGTCCAGAAGATGAAAGCTTGGATACAAACCGCACAAAGCCGAGAGAAAAGCTATGCAGACCTAAGGCGCAAGGACATGGAATTGTAGGTAGGGGATCATATATTCCTAAAGGTAGCACCCAATGAGTGGGGTGCTCAGGTAGGGTAAAAAGGGGAAGCTAAGCCCTAGGTTTATCCGTCCCTTTGAGATATTAGAAATGATTGGATCTGTGGCCTATAGAATCGGGCAGTGCCCAAACTTGTCTGCAGTACATAATATCTTTCATGTATCCATACTACGGAAGTATACCCTAGATCGTTCGCACGTACTAGCTCATGAAACTCTCTTCTTGAGAGATGACCTAACGTATAAAGAAGACCCGATTCAAATAATAGACAAGAAAGTCAAATGATTGAGAAACAAGGAAATCCCTCTTGTTAAGGTCCTATGGAAGAATCATAGAGTAGAAGAAGACATTTGGGAAACAGAAGTCAAATAAGAACCTTGTACCCTGACCTATTTTAGAATAAGCACTTTCGATGACTGAAAGTTTTCGAAGGAGAGGAGAATTTGCAACACTCAAGGTCTCCAATAAGAGACAGTGTATAATCCCTACTAGGTTGTATCTAGAAGCAAAGAACAAGTAAAATTGAAAAAACATTGAGAAAATGGTACTTTTTCTAATTTTTATAAACTTCTCGAATCACTAAATTTTTTATAGAATAAGAATTACAAGGTGCTTAAAAAAGGAAGGCTCGGAGAAGACTTTTCTGGCAGAAGATTCAGAAAAATCAAGAATGAAATTATAGAAATTCTAGATGTTTCAATGGTAGTGGAAAATCCGTCTATAAATTATGAATTAGGGTAGACTATTAGGGGCAAGAAGCAAGCTTAATCGAGTACCCAATCGAGAGATACAAGTTTTTTGTTTTGGGGTATCGTGTTCATGGGTTTACCTCGAATTCAAGAACTATAGTCCACTCTTCATTTCCAAGCTTGTTTCTGCACCTTCTAAATAAGTTTACCCATAAGTTTAGTTTGGTGAAGGAAAGAGGTCCTCAAAGTGCTAGTAGGTTTTCACACGAATTAGTCCACGTTAGGTTACCCTCTAATGTTTTCCTAAGCTAAAACCTCAACTCCTAAAGCCTAACCCATGACATTATGTATAAACCTAGGTTCATCAATAATCCATATACCAAGTATCTAGAACTATGTGAATAACATGCTAAATAAGTTGCTAGGATCCATACCCATAAGTTACCATTATCTGCATTACGATGTGTACTAAAAGGCCCCTATTCCTCTTTAGGTAGGATGTCCTGCAATATATATCATGAGCTAGATGTTATGATAGGCCTACCTTTCCCATCTGTTAAACGAGATGTTCTGCACCACGATTTACTAGTAGGACTACATGATTATGACGACACCACTCATGTGTTCATGGGGAGAAAATTGAAGGTTATTTTTGGGGAAGGTTTTCAGGATCAGTATATGATACATGACACGATGACCTCTAAGTTCTAAGATCCTGAAAACATAACAAAAAGTAATATCCTAGCTTAAGGTTGCGATTAAAAACCTACTAGTAGGTTACTTACTAAGTTTTACTCACTCCATGTTTATCATTTTTTTTTTCCAAATAACTAAGAGTTGGTCGTGGATGAGAGTGGACTTTGGAGTGTGGGCCATGGACTAGCCTCTATTTTGAATCTAGTATTTTTTGTTCTTCTTTTGAGTCTGCTTCTTATTTTGTGTTTGTAACGGGTATGTATATGTAACACCCCAAAAATGAAGGAAATTAGCTCCCATAAGAATAAACCACTCATGAAAGACCCAAAGGATTGAAAGGAAAAAAAATCAAAGGATTAAGCAAGAACAAGGGACTTAGCCAAGTAACTCGTGTACCCTAACAAGTGATTTCAAGGAGTTAAAGGCCTTTTGAAAAGGATTGGAAAGGAAAAAGTAAATGAAAAAGGCAAAAAAATCATTTTATCACTTATCAAGAATCTTTACGGATTTGTAATTCCTTATCTTGAAGGAATCTCAAGATTAAAAATTAGTGAGAAATGATCAAAAAAGTGACCAGGAAGGAATTTGTTGAAAAATTATAGATTTTTCGAGAAAAATAATAATAAAATATTCAAAAAGTGGCAAATTACGAAAATACCTCTAGAAGAATGGATAATTACATAAATGTCACTCTAATTAGAATCAGAGCATCTACCGTGACCATCCAAGCAAAATCCTTCGAACTCAAACTTCAACCGTCAGATCTCCTCCAAAATTTGATATGATCTAGAACGAATACGCACAGATAATCACATCTAATGACTAGTATTCAAAGCAAAGGTCGGTAAGGATATGATCGAAGTTGATATCTCCGAAAAATTATCCAGAAAGTTCGATCTCTAAATAACAAAGATTCTGGAGCTCTCAATGTTGGTTTAAGCTCCTCCTATAAAGTCTGAAGTAGGAGCAACAATACGGAATAAGAATCGAGAAAGGTCGATCCCCCAATCGAAGGCAATAAGCGTTTAGATTGTGGGTCTCCTACTCTCAGATTTCTTCCAAATTCGAGAGAAATCCTCCACCATTTCTCTTCAAAGTTCTAAATAACAAAGAATCTGGAGCTCTCAATGTCGATTTAAGCTCCTTCTATAAAGTCTGAAGTAGGAGCAACAATACGGAATAAGAATCGAGAAAGGTCGATCCCCAAATCGAAGACAATAAGCGTTTAGATTATGGGTCTCCTACTCTCAGATTTCTTCCAAATTCGAGAGCAATCCTCCACCATTTCTCTTCAAACTTATTCCTACCGTTTCTCAATAAGATTACCCACAAGTTCTATGAAGGAATAGAGTGCTGAAAGTGCCTAGAAACCATTCCCCCAATTCAATCAACCATTAAAGAACTTCAAGAAAAACTTGAAAATCAAATCCGAGGATACATGATGATTTGTTGAGCAAGAATGATTCCATTCAGTTTCTGCACCTCCAAGGAATGCTTCCATAGAAGACCACAAAGAAAAATAACCTCGAGAGCATGTCGAATTGAAGGAAATAGGTTTAGAAATTAAATTGGGGATAAGAGTCGAATTCCTATCTACGATCTCTTTTCCTTCAAATTAAGGATTCCTCTAGCTTCAGAGGAAGAAATTGAGTAAACTTGATGAAGGAATCGAAAGATGAAACATCGTAAAACAAGCTACTCAAGAGATCGAAAATCTAGCGTTTCGAGTGAGTTGCATACCGAGAATGATTTTTGGAAATTAAGGTCTTAGACTCAAAGACGTTCCTCCAAACAAATTCCTTTAGCCTGAAGAAAGGATATGGTAGAGGTTCAATGAATAAATAGGGCCTTGAAACCCCTAGAATCGGCTACCCAATAAGAAATACTTTGTTTTATCTCCAACGATAAATCATATTTTGGATGAACTTTCGAAGCGAATATCTTAGGCTACGATCCACGAGAAGGTATCAAATCAATCCCTAGCCCTTCCTTGTAATACCCATCTTTAAGTTTCACGAAGAAATCGAGGAGAGAAACGCTGTAAATGTGGTTGTACAGGTCGAGTTTCAGATGGCGGCGATGCGAAAAATGCGCATTTTCTTCCTGTTCAGAGGAAGAGAACGATGATATGGCAAGTTCAACTGAACTATCCAAGTCAACTCAAAATTTTACCTTTTCTCGGGTTTTCTCAATTTTAGCCCCATTTCAGACCGATTCTCCTAGAAAATCTTATGGTTTCAGAAAATAGACACAATAAGGAGTATGTGGAAGGAAATATGAAGTAATTCAGATACTGGAAGCTTAAGAATGGACGTCCCAAACGTTAACGACGAGGCAAGTAGCCACCTTGGACTTTTTGTTAAGAAATACTTGTAGAAATCGCTTGGATTTTCATATGAACCCTAAACCAAGTATGAATTAAGGATATATGAAAGAGAAACCCAAAGAACCGTGAGTTAAGACCCTGAACCGATTAAATAGCTCGAGATTTAAGTAACATTAAAATAACCTACTATAAGAGCACCGCTGCCTATCAAGTTTTAATACTGAGCATATTATAGTATGTTGAGGTTAGATATGAAATTTGGTGGTCATTGGATAAGGATAAGTAGGTAAACCAAGAAATGGTGTAAAATGATCATAATGCCCCTAAGGTAATGTACCTTCGGTTCATGACCTAGATGACCTTCAAATGCTATGAAATTCATCAGTAGATCTTATTTTATGAAGTGTTATATGAATCCTTATCCCAAGAGGTTTACATAAGGTAATGAAGTTTGGGAGTTATTGGAAAACTTTAGTTAGCGAAACCAAGATACGGGAGAAAATGCTCATCACGATCCATATGATCTTTGCCATGAATTACGATGTTTATAAGTTTTGTAGTCAATGTTACCAATGTTTGCTGCACACAAAAAAAGATACGGAAGTTAAATTTTTAAGTCACTTTTGGAAAGTATGGTGGATTGTTTTCACCTGCATGTCATCCTCAGATTCATGAACAAACTGAGGTGGTTAATAAAATATTAGGAGCATTGCTTAGGGCTATTATTTATAAGAATATTAAGTCATAAATTTGATAACAAATTATTATTTTCAACTACATGTCATCTTCAGATTAATGACCAAACTAAGGTGGTTAATAGAACATTAGGAGCATTGCTTAGGGCTATTATTTGTAATAATATTAAGTCTTGGGACGAATGTTTGCCACTCATTGTTCTCTTTTTGAAGTTGCTTACGGATTTAATCCACTTACGCATCTTGATTTGCTTTCTATTCATTCTAATATTTTTGTGAGTAAAGCAGCCACAAGTAAGGCAAATGGGATCAAAACATTGCATAAAGAGGGGAAGGAGACAATTGAGAAACAAAATTTCAATGTTGTTTCAAGAATTAACAAAGGACGGAATGAAATCATTTTTCAACCCGGTAACTGGGTTTGGATACATTTTCGTAAGGAGTGATTCCAATCTCAAAGGAAGACAAAGTTACATCCAAGAGGGGATGACCCTTATCAAGTCCTTGAAAGAATTAATAACAATGCATATAAAATGATCTTCCATGAGAATTTTCAGCACATTCTACTTTCACTGTTGCTGACTTGAGTTCTTTTGATGTAGGTGATGATTTTCTGATTCGAGGACGAACCCTTTTGAAGACGGGGAAGATGATAAGGATCACGGTGTTCCAAATGTTCCAACTGGACCTATTACACGATACAAGACCAAGAAGATTCAACAAGCATTCATTCTTCATCTACAAAATTTGATAGGCTCGGTTCAACTATTATTTCATGTGTTACAAGCTTATTAGATTTAGAAATGACCATTTGGAGCTTCAGAAGTGAATATTTACACAGTTGAAGGAGCAAATGAAGTTGCAAGCATCATTACATGAGTTATTAGAAAACTTTATTTATTTTTAATTTCATAAAGTTTGTAACGGTAGAATTGTCAAATTGACTTCGTTTTTTTATTAGATTTAAGGGGATCGAGATTAAATCCCGGCCACTAACTTATTTTGTGGGAGACTATAAATGCCCCCAAATTATTATGTAAAAATCAGATTTGTGATGAATGAAATTGATCTCTCAAGTTGAGAAGTTTTCTTTCAAAATCCGAGCATCATCTATGCAAGTTTCATGTCATTCTTGTGGTAGAATTGCATATGAGCCATGCAGTCACTTTTCCACATTGTGTGGTTGAGTGAAATTCTCAACCTTCTACTTATTTTTTGGGATTTCTTTTCTCTGTATTCATTGTAATTTATCCTGATACAAACAAGTTTATTTTTGTAGGGAATGTATTAAGCACATGAATTTATTAATTACGGTGAACTTTTGTATAAAACGAAGTAAATACAAATGGAGTAACATGAGATAAAAGTAAACATAGTAATAAAATGAAACTACATAAACTTGAAGGAAGTTAATCTCATTTTACAATATAAATATTGTTCAATTGTAGCAAACAAGTAGATTTGAAAACTAGCCACTCCAGGTCAATCTATGTTTGGAAAACTAAAATAAAGAAAAAATAAATAAATAAAAATATTTTTCAAAAACATAGTTTGGTGTGAAATTTTGCTTAAAATTCAAATGTTTTTTTTTTAAAGGATAAAACACATAATTTTGAAATAAAACAAAAAAATTAATAAATAAATAAATAAAATAGTTATCAATGCATGGGCTCGTGTGGCAATGCTGCTTCAACTGTGTGGTAGACCATGTGAAGTAAACATGACAATAATAGTAGGTTCTAAAGCACAAAAATATGTGGATAAATTTCATATATTGAGGTACGGAAAACATATACACACGGGCAACTAAAAATAATAGATCCACTATAAGGGCATTTGGTCTAGTGGTATGATTTTTTTTTTTTTTTTACAAATTAGGTGGAATGAACAAACAAAAATAATGAGTTTAAAATTACCAAAAAAAAATATCAATTTTCAAATGGAATGGAGACAACAAGAATATACAAAGGAAATTTTTGTATATATGATTCTCTTCAAATCTTGGAAACTATGAGGATTCCTCTCCTTTCTTGACATAAAGACTTACTTTTTCGAGATTTGGACCATAAACAGTTATCTACTCTTACTCCTACTCCCTTCTCTAAGAATCAACATAGCATAATCATTCCATGAAGGTCGAGGTAGTCTTATAAAAGAAGATGAGGGTACCACTTTCAAATCATTCCATGAGCACTTGAGAAAGTTTTGTAAAAGAAGATGAGGGTACCACTTTCTATTGCATAATTTCTATGTGAATAGAGAATGAATCATATTCTTGGGAGATAAGATAGAGCCTCGAGCCTAACATTAAAGGCATTACACAAATTGTTCTATGATATTTTTTTTAGGAACTCTTTGTTATGTTGTCCGCGGAAGGTTTCAGGAAAGGGACACAGATTCTCTATTGCACTAATCTCCCAATAGAAGTTTTACCTAGGTCATCTATCGTCACAATCCTTTTAAGGAAGATGCGCCCAAATAACCGATGAAGAAGTTTCAGAGAGCCATAGGTTCGAATCCTGTCACCTTGATGTGGTATTCTTAGGGGCCGAAGTGCAAAGCCCCATAGCCTATCTGTGGTCAGGAAGGCAGGCGAACCGCGCACACTGAAAAAAAAAAAGAAAAAAAAAGATCTCCTTTTCTATAACACGTAGCATGTCATTCTTTTGTCTTTTGAAATCCCTTACCTTATCAGTCATCAGGTAGGTTTTTGGTATCATATATCGAGATAATTATTATGAAAAAGCTATTCCACTAGTGTGACTGAGATACCCTTTCTTTGTGGTATCAGTCATGCTATTTGAATAGCTTGAAGTCATCATAGCCTCTCCACCGGTTTCGAACACTCCTTCGGCATCAATGTGCTCCAATGAAAGAGAACAGACCCTTTCCTGAACTAGAAAGTTGAAAGCGAGCTCTTTTCGTGTATACGCAATCTAAAAACTCAATTAGCTCGCGGACTGTCTCCTCAACCCTGGAGAGTATGAGTGCTTGGTAAGAGAGAATGTCGAATGAGAAAGACATTCGATTACGGCAACATTCGCAACTACCAAAGTGCACTAAACCTAGTAGAGATCTTCGACCTAACGATAATGGAACTTCAAGCCCATTTAATCAATCCGCTTTGTACCTTATTGTTGACCGAATTGGATGCACACCAGGCCTAAATTGTCTCCGAGTCACCCATAGAGGAAAGGAAGATCAGATCCGAAGTTTACGAAGTGAAGAGAAAGTGGATATGAGTTCTACACGCTTTCATTTTCAAAAGCTTCGCTTGCCTACAGTACTTTATTCAGGATCTGAATTCCTTGATCATTTTCTTGGCGGATAACACAAATGAAATCGCTTCCTTGACCGCCCATCTTATGAGTCCATTCTTGTCTTGTTGGTTTGTTGTACTATTCTATACCTCTCTCGATTGATAGAAAGATGATCGGAAGCTGGGAGGGCCTATTGTGAGGGAAATTTCCTTTTCACGGTAGGCAAACATAAAGCGGGAGCTGCATATGTCCACGGTGATCAAGGCAGAGCGACTCCTTCTTTAGAAGAGGTTGGTTTTATCGAAATTGTTAGATCCGCTTTCATTAAAGAAAAAATAGGAGCTCTTGGTTTGGTCGATGTCGATTCGTATGGCAATGCGGACTCGACTCAGGATGTGGATTCCGCTTTTCATACTGCTGCTATGAGCTGGAAGAGCTGGTAAGCTATCTCGTTAAACGAAAGGAAAGAGCATGTACGGGTTGACCTTGTTACGAGGGGCGGGGCCAGCCAAAGAAGGTCAGTCAGACTAGGTTAGGATCCTTGATCCGGTTCAGCTAGGTTCTTGTTGGGTTTTATGTCCTAAAACTCATAGTTTGTAAACAAAAACATATTCTATTTTCAATAAAGTTATTATTGTTGTCTATTCAGTAAAGATTGTTATTGAATAAAGAGAACTTTACGATCATTAATCTAAATCCAATAAACTAAGAACACTCTGGCTATAGTATGATTACTTAAACTATATGTAGAGACATAAGAGTGGATCAAGTTCAAGTATATATAGTCAAAATGATCTACAGTATAAGGATAAGGCTGAGTACCTTATTCTGGGGACACTATGGGTGCGGCCCACTTTTGTATATGATATAAACAATGTGATCACTAAATTGTACATGTGGAGACATGTGAGTGGGGGCGTCCTATGCAATGAGTATTGCATAAGATTGGACCATGAAGAAAACCACTCTCACTTTACAATGTCGTTTACTGTTGAGACTGATTTTCTTTTCATTCGATAACCTAGGTAACTCGGTTTTAATCCTGAGCTAACCATGAACTCTTGTTTATTGGGAATTATCCTTAGATTTGCATGGGTGAGAGTGGCTCTAGTTCGCCGACTCAATAGGCCTCCCATTTCAGGGGTAAGACTGGGTGAATGGCTAGGGACGTGGGGTGCAAGATGGAATTCACTCCTACCCACTTTTAAG
This sequence comes from Cucurbita moschata, assembly GCF_002738365.1. NCBI lineage: Eukaryota > Viridiplantae > Streptophyta > Magnoliopsida > Cucurbitales > Cucurbitaceae > Cucurbita > Cucurbita moschata. The sequence continues at coordinate 174,830 of NW_019268608.1, read as the reverse complement.
GATAGAAGAGAGGTAGTTCCCTTAAGCACTGACTCCAGGTCTTGAACAAGGGGCCCCACCCTCTCATTAGCCTGAGAGGGATTCGGTTTACTGGTTGGACCACAAACCAATTGTTCATTAGAGGATCAGTGAGACATAAGGAACAAGAAGTAACTTTAGTGGTAAAACGGTAAATTGACTCAGCTCTAGTTACGAACAACCTGTGAAGGATCGACTTACTAATCATGGTTATATCAAATGGATAGAAATATATCTATAGTGAGGGGAGTGCAACTACCAGGCTATAGTGGAGTGTCCTAGTAGTTAACGAATGTTGGTTAACAAGGTTAATGAGTTTAACCGGTTAATCTTGGATCGTTGGAGCCCATGATCTATAGGTCCATTAGGTCCCTTTGCTAGCGCATATCGGACTAAACCATATAACAGTGTGATGAGTGAGTTCGAAGTGTTCGAATTCAACTTAGGGAATATGCACTACATATATACGATATATTTAACTGCATTTTTGTTTTATTTACGAATTAAACAAAAAGAGAGGATCTGAGATATTTAAATAAGATTTAAATATCTTAATCAATTATGTGTCGGAATTCATTGGGATTGGAATTTGAATTAATATTAAATATTAATTAAATAGTTTAATTAATCTAATGTTACTTTAATTTGAAATTCATTATTCAAATTAATTGTTGAATTAAAATGAAGAAAGTCAAAATGTTGACTTTATTTAATGGAAAAATCCATGTTAGTGGAATCTTGAGGTGTCAAAATTTGGTTTAACCAAACTTGCATCCTTGCCAACTAACCCCACACGTTTGAGTGGAATTTTGAGTGTCAAAACTTGGTTAACTCAAACATGCATGCTTGCCACATAATCCCAAACATTTGAGTGGAATTTTAAGTGTCAAAATTTGGTGATCTCAAATTTGCATGAACATGCAAACATGACTTTTTAAATAGAGTGATCATGGTACATGGAAGGTCTTCTTCTTCTTGGTGAAAAGCCTTGAGAAAAAACCTCTCACAAACACTCTCTTCACATATACAAAATCCCTCCCAAGTTTAGTCACTCACCAGATTCTACAATCCCGTTCTAAGGTCGGAGAATAGTGGAGAAGACACTAGTAGTGGTTCGAAACCAATTCGTAAGGAAAAAGGAGTTTGAAAAACAAAAGGTTAGTATCTAAACTCATTAAGTTTTAAGACTTATAAACATGCTAGTTATTTACTATAATTGATGTTGTAAAAGTTCCTAAGATCCAAATTGCTTCCGCATGTGTTATACTAACACCATCAGTTCTTCCATGCGAGAATGTATGCGTATCGGTATCCTCTTTAGGACCGGTTGCTTCCTCTTTTTGTTTATACGTTTGGAGAAACCTGCTAAGCTCGCCTTTCTTACCAGGTGTTATTCAATCTTTCAGCTCAAACTTTTCTATCGTCTGACGGAAAAAGTAGGAGTACGACTACCTTTTCCTTTTCTTGCTCGAGCCAAGGGATCATTCAGTTTCTACCAAAAAGAGAGAGGGATCGAGCAGCCTTTCTATCCTTACATAGTATGCTTTCCCGCTTATCGTGCAACTAGCCAACTAGCCAAAGAGAGAGGGATCATATGTCAATCAATTTGTATGTGCATTTTGTCCGTCTTGTACTTGCCATCTTAGCTTTCTTAGCCAACATCTCCGCTGGCTTACAGGAACGGTTATGCGATACGTCTTTCCATACTCGCCTTTTCTTTAACCCTTTGTCCGTCCTGTACTTGCCTGCTTAGCTTTCTAACTAGCCAACTAGCCAACTAGCCAACTAGCCAAAGAGAGAGGGATCATATGTAATATGATTACAGGGACGGTTATGCGATACGTCTTTCCATACTCGCCTTTTCTTTAACCCTTTGTCCGTCTTGTACTTGCCTGCTTAGCTTTCTTAGCCAACATCTCCGCTGACTTACAGGGACGGTTATGCGATACGTCTTTCCATACTCGCCTTTTCTTTAACCTTGCTATCAAGCTAGCCATTCTCGCTTGTTAATTTAAAGGGTCTCCCCACTATAATCTTCAATAAGTAGAGGTCATGTTCATGAAGCCTTGGAAGGCATGAAGCGGAGCAAGTTTGGAATAACATTAGAATGTTACACATTATGCCTTAAGAAAATTTGTGTTGTCGTTCTTAAAGGTCTTACTTGGAGTTGAACCCAGGTCGTTGGATCCAAAGTCCAAAGTGCTAACCACTACACCATAGAACCCCTTGTAAAAATTTATTTTGGAATGGTTTTTCCTATTTTATGCAGATTCCACAAGAAGAGAGATCCTATCGCGAGTAAAACTCAAGTTATTGGATTCAAAATTCTAGAGCTGTTTTATCTAACTCGTTGTGATCTTGAGTACCTTTAGAGTGGTTGTAGAAGTAACCCTCCAGTGTTGATTGAAGCTCTTAGAGAACATGTAATTTTATATATTTCTTATAGTTAATTTATATATTGTTGTATATTACAAACAAATTGAAATAATACTTTACATCCCAGTCTTTCTTTCTTCTGTGCAAAACATAACATGAAAACTATATTATTTCAATATTCACTCGAGAAACAAGGGGTGAAAACTATATTATTTCAAACCCTCCATTATTGCTTCTGCTTTGCGTGAAAATGCTTTCACTAAACAATGTTACTAACTGGTTGGTTTGGTTCGGTTCAATTCTTAGGTCCACTAGATTGAATTGACCCCTAGCTCAATTAAACTCTTGATAATATAAAAATCATAAGTTTCTTAAATTACGTTAACTAAAAGTTTAACCCCTAATTTTTTTTATAATATTTATCTTTGTGTATAGTTGATCTCTAAATGCTTAGAAGTATCTAATAAGACTTCTATTTAAGGAACTTTTCTCTATAAAAGATGTAAGACTTCACATTTATTATTAAGGAATTTCAAATGAGTGATTTGATATATCACAGAGGACAAAATATTTATTTGTTTTAAATATCTTATGTTGACCACTTTTTTTCTAATGGCATTAGATTGAATCTCATTAATAACAATATCCCAAAACTCAGGTAAGGATGACATCAAAATTAATACTTTAATTTCATCTTCAAAATTTATTTCCACTTAACTCAGTTGACTTATAATCATAATAGCCATTTATTCAATAATAAGGGTGTTAGCATGCATTTGGAAATGAACCATATCTAAAAAATTTAGATAAAATAGAAAAGAATTGTAATCTCAAAGACAATGATACTATGTGAAACTAGCCTCAACTTAACTCTTAGGGGCGGTAAACCAACGGTTCCTTCACCCAAGACCCATGGCCCAACTCCTAACATGGTAGGGATAATCTAGAGAATCATTCCAAGAACCCTAACGGATGGGTTACAAACTCACATTATCAAGCTCGACAACAAACAATGTCGCCGGCAAACTTAGGAATAAAAATAGGAGACATTTTATAGATTTAGGAGGAGTAAGTGAAAACAAAAAGAGAGTCATGACCCATTTTCGATGGGTTCTCGAAGCACCTATTGCAAGTTAAGAGAGGTTGAAAACAAAGTAGAATGTTTTCTCAAAAATAGTTGGTGTTGTTTGTCTAGGACAATCTTAGTTTTTGACCATGTTCATAGTGGGTGAAGTAGCCTAATTCTAAGTTTTTGACCATGTTCATAGTGGGTGCTTGGATATCACACTCTTTTCTTAATGATTTCTTGATTCTTGTCCGAGAACAGTGGCCCTTAGGTTCTAACTACATGGTTCTTTTCCTTTAGACACTCGGTGGTCGGCTTTGTCCAAAATAAAAGAGCCCAACGAGATTTGAACTGATGACATTTTGATCTGCAGTCAAATGCTGAGCTATGGACCCATTTTGCATGATTTCAACTTTAGTGATCCCTTCTACAGAGTGTCAGTCCAAAAGTGAAAAAAGGGTCTGTCTAAAATAAAAGGGCCCAACCAAGTTCAAACGAGTGACCGGTCAAATTCTCTACCACTGAGCCATGGATCCATTTTGTAGGATTTTAACCTTAGTGACCCCTTAGACATAGTGTCGGTCCAAAAAGTGTAACAAATTTCTATCCAAGATAGAAGGGCCCAACTATGTTCGAATTGGTGACCTCTTGATCAGCAATCAAATTCTCTAACATTGAGCTATGGACCCATTTTGTATGATCTCAACCTTAGTGACCCCTTCTACAGATTATCAGTCCAAAAGTTACCCTACCGAATCGGCTATGGACCAATTTTGTATAAATTCGTGGATTACCTATCGGGAATAAAACACAGGTCGTTAGATTCAAAGTCGAAAGTGCTAACCACTACACCATAGAACCACTTGTTAAACTTTATTTTGGCAGCGATTTTGATAAGCGCCAACAACGCTGAATTTTGAAAAGCTAGAGGTCGTAGTATCCTTACAGACTTTCACAAGGTGTTTTCAACTTTTTTTTTATAGGTAATTGAACTTTTGAGTCCATGCAAATGATTGGTTGGATTAGTATGAGTTTGAGAAGACAGAGGAGAGAAGAGAGACTTTGTTAGAAACTCTCCCATAGGTAATCTCCCATGGTGTTTTCAACTTCTTTTATAGGTAGAATTTTAAAATCAAACCACAACAAAATTTACTTCTATCTAGCAAAATTATTTTTTGTTTGAAACCAGATTATTCCCTTTTTTTTCTAAAACTAAATTTGACTCTCGAATACATTTTAATAGTTTTGTTAATTAAATTTTCTTTAAAAATTTTTGTACACATAGTACAATGGAAAGAATATATATATTTTTTTTTTTTACTATTTTGTAATTTGTATGGTATTATTGGAGGCTTTTGAATGAAATATGATAATTGATTCTCTGTCCTCTTTGACAATTTTAGATACCTCCATATCCGATATTTGATGCGTCACGTTTCATTATGAGATCTGCCCTTGGGTCAATAAGACTTAAGTAGAGAGTTTATTTGACTAATGATTTGATTTTTTTGGGTTGTAGAGATATCCCTTACAAATCAAGACTTTGTATTATTTTGAAGACACTCATCAAGACATTTGTTAATGTGTCTGATATCTTGAAGGATATAAGACACGTAATTGAGAGAACCTAAAAATTTTTTGAAGTTGGCTTTTTTAGGATAGGTCATCACCAAAGTTTGAGACAAAGACCATTGGATGGGTTTTAATAACGCTCAAATAAATTTAAAATCGAAGAAAACGGACACAACTATTAATGAATGTACACAACAAGCTGATTTCTTTTGATTACGTTAATGAATGTATGTAGATGTTTAAAGTGTGGATCTTAATGGTTTTAGAAAATATCAACACATCATCAACTATTGAAATTTTTTGAAAGGATTGAAAATATCACTCATAATCTTCTCAAATTCGGATGGAGCATTTTTTAGCCTAAATGGCATGAAGTTCCTCTCATATTTTCTAAATTGGACATAAATGCTATTTTATATTTTTCCTTTTAGGAAATTAGAATTTTCCGAAATCCCAATTTCATGTCGAATTTTATAAAAACATTTGACTCTAAATTCTTTTTATCAAATCATTTTTGTTTTGGATTGGATATCTTATTTATTCTAAAACCTTATTTAAAGGTTTGTAGTTAATTACGGGAATCAGAATTTCTGGTTTCTTTTCACCATGTTGTTAACCTAAAATGTCAGACATGACCACATGCTCATTGAAGACCTTATCAGCTTCCTCCACAAAATATCACCTAAAATGTTGGTATTTAGGGTTTGATGCTTTTTTACTTAACCTTAGGGTTCTATTTACGGTGAACTTGTGATAAATTTTGTCAAATTATATATTTGAATACCTAATACATTAAGATATAATATCTTATTTAAATAATATTAAAATGTCGTAGAATATCATAATATATGTTTTATTAATATGAATCTCATTTAATTTTCAAACGTCTTTTTTTATTTAATGTTTATGATACACATCAATTATTTTAATATTTAATATATCAAATACGTTAATATGTTTTGATATTATAGTTCAAGACTATAGGAACTTGCTCAGAGGACTTGAGAGTTACGTTGGCCCACAATGCATCTCCTGGATGATGCAAAACTATGGTGACGCTTGAAGGTTAATTGTATAAAAAACTGGTCATGCACCAAAAAATCATGGGAAGACCATTGATGGAATTGAAGCAATCGAAACTCCTCTGGATGGGTTTCCAATCAAAGACCTAATGTTTGATGTTGACTCTTTTGAAGAAAGAGCCACAGGATCGAACAACATGAAACGTGGCGGTAGCTAGAACTCTATCACACACATAAAAAAACGTATCGAAGAGTTAGACATTACACAGAAGATCTGGCTTTCATTGGGAGACCCGAGTTTGATTCTCGACAATGAAATTTTATTTTCTTATTTCTTTTATTTTATAGTTTCATCTTTTGTCACCAATTATATTTAAACTTTACCTAGGTTTGAGAAGCACTCTAATGGATGAGTTTAATAGTATCTTAAATTCAAAAGACTTTTATGAACTTGGTTTGAGAGGCACTATAATGATCAAGTTCAATAGTATCCTAGATTAAAAAGACTTTTATGAACTTTTAACCTTTAATAGTGTTATGTCATAGATATTTGGTTCAATTTCAACAAGTGACGTTGAGGTCATTCAAATGGTTAATGTGATAATCCGATCTTTTTCAAGGTCTCTTTTGTTGAACGCCATCATGGCTGAGATGACTAAGATGAGCACCAGAGTGAGTTTGACAAGGAGGGTCGTAGAGAACCACACCCCAAGCCAAGCTCATGTTGGGCTTAACAAACTGAAAATCAAAAAACACAAACCCTTAAATGGGAACCGGGATGCAAGAAATTAAAAAACTTAAAATGCTTATAATTCAATTTATTTTTGTTATCAACAATAATTATCAAACGGTATATAATTTTGTCCAAGTAAGGTCGCTTCTCATTCCCTGTATGATATCATAACACAAAATCGAATGGAAGGGTTAACGATAAAATGATAACAAAAATCCATTCGTCGAACTAACTGTAAAGGAAGGGTTGGTTGGAAACCATGTCTATACTTCTTTGCTTTAATCACACGTAACTAAAGATATATAAGAACAACAGAATATGGCATGCCCAGTCAAAACATAAAAAATTTCTTGCCATGTTATAGTTAATGAATATGGTATGCACAAAGATCCGACGTCACACTTCATGATTGGAGACCAATACAGTGAGCTATGGTCGTCCATACCGTCCTTTGGTCCAATTATGTCAAGCAAATATTGCAGCAAGCAAAGAGTTTTTAATAAGTTCGCTATTGCAAAGAGCTCGGTTTAAGGCACAAATGTCTCTGATGTGAAAGGCGCACCAATTCAACGAGATTTAAGTAACCATCAATAAGACACATGATACAGCTTGTAAACGACACGATGTTCATGACTCTTGTTATTTTCTTCCACTACAAACCTTCTAGCCTCTTGCACTTTTTTGTCATTGACATCCTTAATTGAAATTAGAATTGAAGGAAACACTTCTCCCCAACTCATTATGGAACACCTTTGATAGATAGTTTCAACAGATTTACTTTGCCGAGGAATACTTTAAAATTCGATATGTATAGTTGAACGCTACTTAAATTGATGAAGTGAAATCTTACAACAGAGGTTAATAAATCGTTTGTCTATTAGAAAAGAGCTTGGAATTAAATTCTTTAAAGTTTTGATAAGGGATGTTTTAGTCAAAGAAGTATACTTTTTAGTTTTAAAATAAATTAATTTTTTAGTTTAAAATAAATTGATTTTTTAGTATTAATTTTGGTCCGAATAAATTAATTTTGATGTGGTGTTATGTATTTTAATAAAATTAATATTAACTTAATCCACAAAAATTTGTATTTTTTTTTAAATTATAATCTAAATTAATAAAAATACCATTGAACTTTGCACTTTATCTAAAAAAAATACTGATAATTTTTTTATAAAAAAGATACGGTTGAATTAAAAAAAAAAAAAAAAAAAAAAAACTTCAAATTTACTCTTTTACTTTCAAAAGTGTTAAAAAAAAAGATAGATGGGGAGAAAATTGTGTTCATGGGGAGATAATTGAAGGTTATTTTAGGAAAAGGTTTTCAAGATCAGTATAAGATCCTGAAAACATAAAAAGAAGTAATATCAAAGGTGGCGATTAAGAACTTACTAGTAGGCTACTTACTAAGTTCTACTCACTCCATGTTTATCATTTTTTTCAAGTAACTAAGAGTTGGTCATGGATGAGAGCGGACTTTGGAGTGTGGGCCATGGACTAACCTCTGTTTTTAATCTAGTATTTTTTGTTCTTCTTTTGAGTCTGCTTCTTATTTTGTGTTTGTAACGAGTATGTATATGTAACACCCAAAAATGAAGGAAATTATCTCCCATAAGAATAAGCCACTCGTGAAAGACCCAAAGGATAGAAAGGAAAAAAATTAAAGGATTAAGCAAGAACAAAGGACTTAGTCAAGTCACTCGTGTACCCTAACAAGTGATTTCAAGGAGTTGAAGGCCTTTTGAAAAGGATTGGAAAGGAAAAAGTAAATCAAAAGGGCAAAAAAGTCATTTTATCAATTATCAAGAATCTTTCCGGACTTGAAATTCGTTATCTAGAAGGAATCTCAAGATTCAAAAAAAAGGAAAAATGATAAAAAAGCAATGAGAAATTTGTAGAAAAATTATGGATTTTTCGAGAAAAATAATAATAAAATATTTAACAAGTGGCAAATTACCAAAATACCCCTGGAAGAATGGATAATTACAGAAATGGCACTCTAATTCGAATCAAAGCATCTACCGTGACCATCCGAGCAAAATATTTCGAACTGAAATCTCAACCGTCGGATCTCCTCTAAAATGTGATATGATCTAGAACGAACATGCACGGGTCATCACATCCAACGACTAGTATCCAGAAAGTTCGATCTTTAAATAACGAAGATTCTGGAGCTCTCAATGTCGGTTTACCCTCCTCCTATAAGATCGAAAGTAGGAGCAACAATACGAAATAAGAATCGAGAAAGGTCGATCCACCAATTGAAGGCAATAAGCGTTTAGATTGTGGGTCTCCTACTCTCAGATTTCTTCTAAATTCGAGAGCAATCCTTCACCATTTCTCTTCAAACTTCTAAATAACGAAGAATCTGGAGCTCTTAATGTCGGTTTAAAATCCTCCTATAAAGTCTGAAGTAGGAGCAACAATACGAAATAAGAATCGAGAAAGGTCGATCCCCCAATCGAAGGCAATAAGCGTTTAGATTATGGGTCTCCTACTCTTAGATTTCTTCCAAATTCGAGAGCAATCCTCCACCATTTCTCTTCAAATTTATTCCTACAGTTTCTGAACAAGATTACCCACAAGTTCTATGAAGGAATAGAGTGCTAAAAGTGCCCAGAAACCATTCCCCCAATTCAATCCGCCATTGAAGAACTTCAAGAAAAACTTGAAAATCCAATCCGAGGATACATGATGACTCGTCGAGCAAGAATGATTCCAATCAATTTCTACACCTCCAAGGAATGCTTCCATAGAAGACCACGAAGAAAAATAACCTCGAGAGCGGGCCAAATTGAAGGAAATAGGTTTCAAAATTAAATTGGGGATAAGAGTCAAAATTCCTATCTACGATCTCTTTTCCTTCAAATTAAGGATTCCTCTAGTTTCAGAGGAAGAAGTTGAGTAAACTTGATGAAGGAAATCTCTCTTGTTAAGGTCCTATGGAAGAATCATAGAGTAGAAGAAGCCACTTCGGAAACAGAAGGCAAATAAGAACCTTGTACCCTGACCTATTTTAGAATAAGCACTTTGGATGACCGAAAGTTTTCAAAGGAGAGGAGAATTTGCAACACTCAAGGTCTCCAATAAGAGACAGTGTATAATCCCTACTAGGTTGTATCTAGAAGCAAAGAACAAGTAAAACTGAAAAAATATTGAGAAAATGGTACTTTTTCTAGTTTTTATAAACTTCCCAAATCATTAAATTTTTTTATAGAATAAGAATTACACTCAAAGACGTTCCTCCAAACCAATTCCTTTAGCCTGAAGAAAGGAAATGGAAGAGGTTCAATGAAGAAATAGGGCCTTGAAACCCTTAGAATCGGCTACCCAATAAGAAATCCTTTGTTTTATCTCCAGCGATAAATTAGATTTTAGATGAACTTTCGAAGCGAATATCTTAGGCTACGATCCATGAGAAGGTATCAAATCAATCCCTAGCCCTTTCTTGTAATACCCATCTTTAAGTTTCACGAAGAAATCGAGGAGAGAAATGCTGTAAATGTGGCTTTACAGGCCGAGTTTCAGATGGCGGCAATGCGAAAAATGGGCATCTTCTTCCTGTTTAGAGGAAGAAAATGATGATATGGCCAGTTCAATTGAACTTTCCAAGTCAACTCAAAATTTGACATTTTCTTGGGTTTTCTCAATTTTAACCCCATTTCAGACCAATTCTCATAGAAAACCTTATGGTTTCAGAAATTAGACACAATAAGGAGTACGTGGAAGGAAATTTGAAGTAATTCAGATACTGAAAGCTCAAGAATGGACGTCCCAAATGTCGACGACGAGGCAAGTAGCCACCTTGGACTTTTTGTTAAGAAATACTTGTAGAAATCGCTTGAATTTTCATATGAACCCTAAACCAAGTATGAATTAAGGATATATGAAAGAAAAACCCAAAGAACCGTGAGTTAAGACCCTGAACCGATTAAATAGCTCAAAATTTAAGTAACATTAAAATAACCCACTATATGAGGCGGTCATGATTGCTCAAGGCATGTCACCCAAATAATCGGTAAACAATAACATTGCCCAAATAACCGCCTTGGACAACAAATCGTCTACAAGAATTGTTGAGACATGCAACATGCAACCACAAGCAACACGCCTTGGGCAATCATGACTGTGACATCTGCCCCCACACAATTTATTGGATGAGGCTGACTTTAGGTCTCTCGATGCACTTCTAGCTGATCTCATAATGAGGAGTCTCTTCCAACCTACTAGGTGCTGTTGAAAATCACTTCTCGGTTTGTTGAGTCTTCATGTCTTCTATGTTCGTGTCTTCCCTACTTTCTTCACTTGAAACTTTTTCTTATTTGTATGACGTCATACCACTTGCTTCTACTTGATGTCTTCTTGGTCGAAATAATAACGTTTCAAGTTACTAACGTGGACAACAAGGTTAGTCCACATCCATAAGAGCAATTGGATTCTATATGATGTCTTCGTAATCTTATGGATAATTTTAACTAGTCCATAGTATTTTCACACAAGTCTTTGGTTCTGGTTGACGCTTCAGACTGACCCTTCTCTTCATATGTCTAGATGATATTTCTATGTGAACATGTGTTGCTTCAGTGATTTGTTTTTGGCTCCCTTCTTCAGTATCTGACCTTGTTTTTGTCTCTCCTGGTGGGGATAAATCCATTATCTGACCTTGTTTGCGTCGTGGTGTTCATGTAGTGGCAACAAGGTTTCTATTGAGGTTGGCTCACTCGAGCTCCCCTTTTCAATTACAACAATAGCAGCAAGCGTAGATTCATCATGGCTATGATTCTTTCTCAACTGTAGTATCGACATCATTTTCAACCCTCTTGGTTGATGGATTTTTTTCTGAATGATCGTCGGATTAGACTCCATTACTACTAGACATTTTTCTAGGGGCATGTAACTGATTTTGTGTTTCAGCAGGACGTTCATTCCTAACACGATGTCGAAGTCATCCATTTCAACTATCACTAAACAATTTGCCTAGTCCAAGGCTCCAGCTTGATTAGAGTTCTCATTATGACTCTTAAGACAGGTAAAGCTTCCAATTTGATGGCGTTCATCTTTCCTGTATCTTGATGCCAAAGCATGTTAAAATATTTTGCATCGGTCTCCATCATGAGTTGTGGTTGGCTCTAGAGTTGACAATGGTGTTCTTTACTACTTTGTGCTTTACCCAAACCTCGACATACATAATATATATATATATTCATTTAACTATAACACATATGGTCCATGGAAGAATTGTAGCTCTTTTGCTCATTAATATTATAATGGCTACTACCTAAATTATAACCTAAAGTTGATAATTGATGTCCAAGTAGCCAACCCTAAATTTGTAATCATTGTGATGGAGTAGTTTAAACTCCTAGTACCTTAAATGAAGTTGGTCTCTTCTAATAAAACAAGAATTTCCCTTTATATCATTAATACAATTATGCTTCATCTTGAACCTGCTAACATGAAACTAAAACTGCGTTCAATTTAACTCCATTTTATTGTCATCTTGAATGACGTGTAGGATATATTCTTGATTTACCTTGATATTTCATATTAGTTAAGCTTTTTGCAAAATTACAATTAGACAAAAACAAAGATGTACTTGTCTGTTTATTATTTTAAAGAAAATTTCTTTCTCCATCTTATTCGTAATAACTCTGCAACTAAATTCATATTATGCTAAGAAACAAATTTTTTACTGGCAAGAAGTAAAATATGCAACTTTAACTAAAATTTCATCTAAACAAATTTTATTGCCATACAACATANAGTAATTATCGTAAACCCTATGTAAATAATTTAACAGCGGTCTAGATCTAAAAGATATAATAATAATTGCTCATGGATTTCATTAACAAAGTAAATAAATGAAATAATGATGATACATTCCATAAACAACTTAATATATGGTCCATTATAAGGGCATTTGTTATAGTGGTATGATTCTTGCTTTGGGTGCAAGAGGTCTTGAGTTCAATTCTCGAAATGCCCCTCCAAAAGAAAACAAAGCACAATTTTGAAAGGAAAAAAAATAAAAAAATAAAATAGTTTTCAATGGGCCTAACCCAAAGGAATGCGTGTGCATTGCTTCAACTTAAATAAATTTCATATATAGACTAGCAACTAAGAATTAAAGATCGACTACAATGACATTTGGTCTAAGTGNAGTAATTTAAAGTTCCAGCTACTTAACTAAAGTTTATCTGTCTTTAATGAAGCGTGAGTTGCACTTAAGTTCATGAAATGTTTATAGACTCCAACTCTTAGTACTATTAATGCAATTATATTTCATATAAGTTTGTCATAAATCAAACTATGGTACATTCAAAAAACCTTCATTTTCTTGTAAGCAAAATAGAAGAATTAAATCAAACAAACTGATGAACGGAGCCGAATAAATCCAACCCTACCCAAACTGATTAGTTTGATTCATTTGTTGGGTTGTAGTTTATTTGATAACACTTGCATAGTAGAACAATTCAATATTACATGCGTTACTTACAAGTAAAATACTAGACCATCAAATTTTTGTTTTATAGTCCAACTGCCCATGAAAATAGATTTCAAACTTGTGAGAGAAAAAAATATATTGAGTAGGGATTAAAAATGTTGTATTTTTTTTAGAAAGGGCATTTGGTCTAGTGGTATGATTCTCACTTAGGGTGCGAGAGGTCCCAAGTTCAATTCTTGGAATGGCCCTATGTTCATATATCAAAAGATGAGCCTCAGAGAAAGCAAGTACTACATCATTAAATACTACTTGTGTTACTTTTTTCTTCTTTCTTTTTTCTTCTTTCTACACTAATTATCTTTTTACACTACTTTTATTCTTTTTTCTTCTTTGTACAGTAATTATCTTTTTACACTACTTTTATTCTTTTTTTCTTCTCTCTATAGTAATTATCGTAAACCCTATGTAAATAATTTAACAGCGGTCTAGATCTAAAAGATATAATAATAATTGCTCATGGATTTCATTAACAAAGTAAATAAATGAAATAATGATGATACATTCCATAAACAACTTAATATATGGTCCATTATAAGGGCATTTGTTATAGTGGTATGATTCTTGCTTTGGGTGCAAGAGGTCTTGAGTTCAATTCTCGAAATGCCCCTCCAAAAGAAAACAAAGCACAATTTTGAAAGGAAAAAAAATAAAAAAATAAAATAGTTTTCAATGGGCCTAACCCAAAGGAATGCGTGTGCATTGCTTCAACTTAAATAAATTTCATATATAGACTAGCAACTAAGAATTAAAGATCGACTACAATGACATTTGGTCTAAGTGGTATGATTATTGTTTTGGGTGTGAGAGGTCTCAAGTTCAATTCTCAAAATGCCCCCAACAATATTATATCAAAATGAATTAAGCAAGATAATATGATTTAAAATGTGATTTTTAAACATTGAACCAAGAACATGAGAATAGAGAATGAAACATATTCTTGGAAGAATAAAGACCATCTCGAGCCCGACTTCAAAAAGAGCATTACACAAATTGTTCATTCTTTCTAGGAACTTTTCATAACCGATGAAGAAGTTTCAAAGAGCCATAGGTTCGAATCCTGTCACCTTGATGTGGTATTCCCATGGGCCGAAGTGCAAAGCCCCATAGCCTATCCGTGGTCAGGAAGGCAGGCGAACCGCGCACACTGAAAAAAAAAAAAGCACACGTAGAATTGTCATTCTTTTGTCTTTTGAAACCCCTTACCTTATCAGTCATCAGGCAGGTTGTTTGTATCATATATCGAAATAATTATTATGAAAAAGCTATTCCACTAGTGTGACTTAGATACCCTTTCTTTGTAGTATCAGTCATGCTATTTGAATAGCTTGAAGTCATCATAGCCTCTCCACCGGTTCCGAAGACTCCTTCGGCATCAATGTGCTCCAATGAAAGAGATCAGACCCTTTCCTGAACTAGAACCGGGCACAAAACGTCGAGGAGAAAGTCGAAAGCAAGCTCTTTTCGCGTATACGCAATCTCGAAACCCAATTAGCTCATGGACTGTCTCCTCAACCCTGGCGGGTATGAGTGCTTGGTAAGAGAGAATGTTGAATGAGAAAGACATTCGATTACGTCAACATTCGCAACTACCAAAGTGCACTAAACCTAGTAGAGATCTTCGACCTAACGATAATGGAACTTCAAGCCCATTTAATCAATCCACTTTGTACCTTATTGTTGACCAAATCGGATGCACGCCAGGCCAAAATTGTCTCTCAATCACCCAGAGAGGAAAGGAAGATCAGATCCAAAGTTTACGAATCGAAGAGAAAGTGGATATGAGTTCTACACGCTTTCATTTTCAAAAGCTTCGCTTGCCTACAGTACTTTATTCAGGATTTGAATTCCTTGATCATTTCCTTGGCGGATAACACAAATGAAATCGTTTCCCTGATCGCCCATCTTATGAGTCAATTCTTGTCTTGTTGGTTTCTTGTACTATTCTATACCTCTCTCAATTGATAGAAAGACGTTCAGGAGCTGGGAGGGCCTACTGTGAGGGAACTTTCCTTTTCACGGTAGGCAAAGGTAAAGCGGGAGCTGCATATGTCCACAATGATCAAGGCAGAACGACTCCTTCTTTAGAAGATGTTGGTTTTATCGAAACTGTTAGATCCGCTTTCATTAAAGAAAAAATAGGAGATCTTGGTTTGACCGATGTCGATTCGTATGGCAATGCGGACTCGACTCAGAATGAGGATTCCACTTTTCATACTGCTGCTATAAGCCGAAAGAGCTGGTAAGCTATCTTGCTGAACGAAAGGAAAGAGCACGTACGGGTTGACCTTGTTACAAGGGCGGGGGCCAGCCAAAGAAGGTCAGTCGGACTAAGTTAGGACCCTTGATCCGGTTCAGCTAGGTTTTTCCATGCGAGAATGTATGCGTATCGATATCCTCTTTAGGACCGGTTGCTTCCTCTTTTTGTTTATACATTTGGAAAAACCTGCTAAGCCCACCTTTCTTAACAGGTGTGATTCAATCTTTCAGCTCAAACTTTTCTATCGTCCGACGAAAAAAGTAGGAGTACGACTACCTTTTCCTTTTCTTGCCCGAGCCAAGGGATCATTCAGTTTCTACCAAAAGGTTCGCTATCTATTAGTTGTCGTAAACGAATGTATTTCTCATTTCATGTTTGCTCCTCCAAGAGCTTCCTGGTCCTTAGTAGACGAAAGTTTGGATTTCTATCGGACTTATAGCATTTCCTGGTGAGCTTGCCGTTGAGGGTTGGCCTTACAGGAGATCGAGCAGCCTTTCTTTCCCTACCTGATATGCTTTCCCGCTTATCGTGCAACTAGCCAACTAGCCAAAGAGAGAGGGAGAGGGATCATGTCAATCAATTTGTATGTGCATTTTGTCCGTCCTATACTTGCCTGCTTAGCTTTCTTAGCCAACATCTCCAGTTTTCCCCGAACCAAGAGGTCCTGCTTATCCATACCCAAGAGTCACACTTTCAGCCGAAAGACTGATTTTTTTCATAAAGTCGGATCATAGATCAAGAAAGAATGAAGTTGCTTACAGGGACGGTTACACGATACGTCTTTTCATACTCGCCTTTTCTTTAACCCTGCTATCAACCTAGCCATTCTCGCTTGTTGCTTTAAGGGGTCTCCCCACTGTAGATTACTTGGATTGGTTCTTGCGTCCCTGTGCCAAAAAGGATGGGCGAGTTTGGTTTGAGTGTTCATCGATTGGGTGGATCCATATGCTCCGGGGGGTGAGAAGAGGTGTAGCGCAGTCTGTTTAGTGATTTGTTTTAGGTATGTTGTTCGCTAAAGCTTTTAGAAAAGAGGGTACAAATTTTCTACATAGATCATCTGTGGTCACAATCCTTTTAAGGAAGATGCTCCCAAATAATCGGTGAACAATAGCCTTTAAAGAAGTTTCAGAGAGCAAGAAGAGGCAGAATAGAGAATAGGAGTGAGTCGTGCAAGGAAGAACGAACCAAAATTTTTCAAACGAACCCAAATTTAAGACTCACTAGCCCAAAGTCCATATGTGGTAAAAAAAACAAACCTTCCATGGCCCAGCCCTTATTCGAAGTATGCATCCAACCATTTCTTTTTCAACCTACACGTATTCTCTAGGCCAAACTCACGTAACTAGTCACAAGATGCGGCCCACAACTGAACGGAAGACAAGTGTCACAATCGCACGCTTGTAGTAGTGAGACAATGATTATGTGAAAATTGTTCTAATCCAATGAACAAGTCAACCATGCAAAATTAAGATTGAACGAACATAGCAGTGTATGCTCGAATCACGTTTAGAAGAAATATTTTAAAAAACGTGAGTGAGGAAATACGTTAAAAATAATTTCAAATAAAGCAATGTTATAAGCTAGAAGTGAAGAAACAACAATTGGTCACGTTCTCCTATAGTACATTTTGGGACATTTTAGTCCTGATTGGTGTAGATATGATTTTGAGGACTAATCATACACCCCGTATTGGCACAACAATAATAGTAAAGGCCTATCTAAGATGAAAGCAAGTAAAAGGGGTTTGAAATGAGCATGCCACCATGAACCACAAATCGTTTACAAGAATAGCTGAGACATCTAACATGCAGCCACAGGCAACATGCCTTGGCCAATCATGACCGCGACATCTGCCCTTATACAATTTGTCAATATCTCTATCAACCGGCTCTTCATAAACTCAACGTTGTAGGATGAGGCTGACTTTAGGTCTCGCGACGCGCTTCTAGTTGATCTCAGTATTGAGGAGTCTTTTCCAACCTACTAGGAGCTGTTGAAAATCACTTCTCGGTTTATTAACTCTTCAAGTCTTCTCTGTTCGTATCTTTCCTACTTTCTTCGCTTGAAACAATTTCTTCTTTGCATGACGTCATACCACCTGCTTTTACTTGATGTTTTCTTGGTCGGAATAATAACGTTTCAAGTTACTGACATGGACAACAGGGTTAGTCTGTATCCATAGGAGCAATTGGATCCTATATGATGTCTTCCTAATCTTGTGGACAACTTTGACTAGTCCATAGAATTTTCGAACCAGTCTTTGGTTCTTGTTGCTTTGAACTCAAAGTTGATCTGACCTTAACTTATCATAACTCTCTATTTGCTTTGAAATTATCGTGGTCGATCCTTCTCTTCATCCGTCTGGATGGTATTTCTGCGTGAACATGTGTTGCTTCAGTGGTTTGTTTTTGTCTCCCTTCTTCAGTAGAGGTGTTGGCTTGGTGTCTTTGCCAAGCATTTGAGTGATCACTTACACGAGCCTTTGCAGGTCAAATAAACCCGACTGTGAACATGCCATTTTGCTATTTGTAGAATTCAACTAGCTCAAGCTGAGCTGTATGACATCTATTTGTGGTAGGTGACATAAAACTAATCTTGTGATTTATCTCTCTTGGTGGGGTTAAACCCAATATCTGACCTTCTTGTTTTAGGTGATGGTGTTCATGTAGTGGCAATAAAGTTTTTGTTAAGGTAAATACAACAATGGCAGCAAGTGTAGATTCAACATGGCTAAGATTCTTTCTAAACTGTACTATCGTAATCATTTTCACCCCTCTTGGTTGATGGATGTTTGTCTGAATGATCGTTGGGTTAGACTCCGTTACTACTAGACATTTTGCTAGGGACATGTAAATGACTTTGTGTTCTAGCAGGATGTCAATCCCTGACTATCTATATATAATAAACTGAAATAATATGTATACCCATTAGTCAGTGCTTCCTAAATGTACATTTCTCTTTCTCCATATCCTCTCTTTGCATACCTAAAGTCATTAATACAAAACCATTGGTCAATATTTCTTCTTACATTTTCTCTATCATGTTCTTTGTGTTCATTTAGATCAAGTGTGTGCGCTGTTGTGTGATTCTAATAACTAGTATCAGAGCGAGGAGAGATTCACCACGATCTGTGAAGATGGAAAGTTCAAAAACTGGAATTGAAAAGTTTGATGGATTCGATATCAGTTTCTAGAAGATGCAGATTGAAGATTATCTATACGAGAAAAATATTCAGGAACCCATTATGAGGGTGAAGCTGGATACCATGACCACAGTGGAGTGGAAGCTCAAGGATTGTCACGCCGTAGGGTTAATTTGGTTGACGCTGCCAGGGAACCAAAGAAATTGCGATTCGAAATGGTCCCGTTTGGGGACCATCTCCAGTTTCTTCATTTCTAGTACCAAAATTTCATGGATAGATGTCTCGCACTGTGCAACGGCAACTCTCTGTTTTCCTATGGCTAGTAAGATATCTCATGACCACTCTTTTCCTCCTCACCATATCTAGACACTATAACGTTGATCCATTATTGTCTTATATAGTTAACGTTCACTCTTTAACGTCCAGGGACATTTTATTACTTGGTCGCAGAGAGACGTGACATCAAGCTGAGTCATAGAGATATACGGCTCTTTATCTTAAGAAAAAATCTATATAATTTAAAATCTGGCTGCTCTGGTACCAATGTGTCACAACCCAAATTTCAAGGGTTCAAAACTCAAATAGAAACTAAAATTGAGAGTGAAAACAAATAAAAATAAAAGTAAATTAACCCATCTGCGAGTTCACAACATTTGAAGGCTCCTTCATCTCAACGGTAAGTTCTATTACGAACCCATAAAAAATAATCACACCTATGACCGCATCTCCTGACTTTAAACTGCTAGTCTAAACATGGTTTCGTCATGAAAGTTTTAGAGATATATCTATCTTTACAAAAATATTTTTCTCTTAATTTATAATTAGTCATAAAAAGAAATAATTAGGTACAAATTTGGTTTAGAATTCAAAACTTTCAAATCTTACTATTCCTTAACCAAATTCAAATGGAGATTCTTGAACTCCTAGTACCTTAAATAAAGTTGGTATCCTCTAATAAAACAGGAATTTCTCTTAAGATCATTAAATTCTTATAGACTCCAGACTCAATATCAATAATACAATTATGTTTTATCTTGAACACGCCAAACATGAAAGTAAAGTGCGTTCAATTTAACTCCATTTTATTGCCATCTTGAATGATGTGTAGGGTATATTCTTGATTTAAAAGTTCTTGTGACATGACAGTTCATATCAGTTAAGCTTTTTTCAAAATCACAAGTTAAAAGACAACAACGATGAACCTAGGTCTATTAGTCAATTCAAAGACAATTTCTTTCTCCATCTTATCGATAATAATAGTTCAACTAAATCCATATTTTGCAAAGAAACAAGTTTACGACTCATAAAAACAACTACCTAAATTATGTCCTAAAAATTTGAAAACATAAGTTGTAGTTGATAATTACATAAAAAAATTTCCCTAAATCCATGAATTCCTGTCCAATTAGTCAATCCTAAAGATTGTAACTAACATATAGTAATTGAAGCTCCACATGAAGCAATTTAAAGTTCCCCTACATAACTAAAGTTCATCTCATCTTTAATGAAGCATGAATTGCACTGAAGTTCATGAAATGCTTATAGACTCCAACTCGAGTACTATTAATGCAATTATGTTTCATATGAGTTTGTCATAAATGAAACTAAGGTGCATTCAATACAACTTTATTTTCTTGTCATACGAGGCAAAATAGAAAAATTAAATCAAACAAACTGATGAACTGAACCGAATCAATCCAACCAAAATTGATTAGTTTGTTTCTTTTGTTGGGTTTTTGGTTTATTTGATAACCCTGGTATATTATAACAATTCAACTTTTCGTTTTATAGCCCTCCAACTACTAAGAGAAAAATATATTTGAGTAGAAGCTAAAAATATTAGGTGTTCAAGAAAAGGCATTTGGTTTAGTGGTATGATTCTCACTGGGGGTGCAAGAGGTTTTGAGTTCAATTCTTGAAATGCCCCTATGTCTAAATCTCTTCTTATCTAAGGACTTCATATTCGACATTTTATACTTACCACCATGCTCTTAATACTCATAGTCTTTCTTAACATCCCATCCCAAGGCTTCATACATACGTTTCAAGTGGTATAACAAGGGCATTTGGTCTAGTGGTATGAAAGACATTTACCAAGTAAATAAATACATTAAAATAACACAAGTGACACATATGTAAACTATGTTATTAATATTTTATTTCTATTACATCTTTCCTTATTTATGAAATAAAGAGCGGAGATATTTTCCATTCACAATTACTGATGACGAGAGGTTTAGGATTTTTTAATGTAAGAATCGTGGGGATGTAGCTCAGATGGTAGAGCGCTCGCTTCCAATGTGGAAAGTACGGGGTTGATATCTTGCATCTCCAAATGAATCGATCACTAAATATATTATTTCTTTTCAATTTTTTCTTATTTACGACATAATGAGTAGGGATAGTTTTTCATGTCACTATTATTGATGACGAGACGTTTAGGATTTTGTAACATAAGAATCGTGGGGATGTAGCTCAAATGGTAGACCGCTTGCTTTGCATGCGAGAGGTACGGGGATAGATACCACGCATCTCCAAAATAAAACTATGTTATTAAATATATTATTGAAAATTATTTCTTTTCAATTTTTCCTTATTCATGACAGGTTGAGTAGCGATATTTCTTCATTTTCACTATTATTGATGATGGAAAATTTAGGGTTTTGTGATGCAAGAATTGTGGGGATGTAGCTTCGCTTAGGATGCGAGAGGTACGGTTTAGCATACGAGAGGTACGGTTTAGCATACGAGAAGTACGAGGATCGATACCTCGCATCTCCAAAAGAAACTATTTATTATTAATATTTTATTTCTATTCAATATTTCCTTATTTATGACATAATATGCA
>NW_019268608.1:147398-152112 GCF_002738365.1 Cucurbita moschata | reverse complement strand
TATTTTTTTTCAATTTTTTCTTATTTAGGACATAATGAGCCGGGATAGTTTTTCATTTTCACTATTACTGATGACGAGATGTTTAGGACTTTGTGACATAAGAATTTTAGGGATATAGCTTAGATGGTAGAGCACTCGCTTTGCATGCGAGAGGTATGGGGATCGATACCCTGCATCTCTAGATTTTCTTCATTTTCGATGGAAAATTTAGGGTTTTATGATGCTACAATTGTGGGGATGTAGCTTAGATGGTAGATCTCATTTAGCATGCGAGAGGTAAGGGGATATCCTGCATCTCAAAAAGAAACTATTTGTTATTAATATTTTACTTCTATTCAACCTTTCCTTATTTATGACATAATTAGCGGAGATATTTTTTCATTTTCACTTGATGACAGGACATTTAGGGTTTTCTGATATAAGTATTGTGGGAATGTAGCTTAGATGGTAGATTTCTTGCTTAGCATGCGATTGGTAGGGGGATCGGATCGATACCCCATACCTCCAAAAGAGTAACGATTACTAAGTATATTAGTTCTTTTAAATTTTTCCTTATTTACGACATAATGAGCGGGGATAGTTTTTCATTTTCAATATCATTGATGATGAGAAGTTTAGAGTTTTTTTATGTAAATTGTGATGCGAGAGATACGGGGATCGATACCTCGCATCTCCAAAAGAAACTATTCGTTATTACAATTTTATTTCTATTCAATATTTCCTTATTTATGACATAATGAGTAGCGATATTTTTTCATTTTCACTATTATTCATGACGAGACGTTTAGGGTTTCGTGACGTAAAAATTGTAGAGATATAGCTTTAGATGGTAGAGCGCTCGCTTTGCATGCTAGTTGTACGGGGATTGATAACCCGCCTCTCCAAAAGAAAGTATTTAATTTGTTATTATATTTTTTCATTTTCACAATTATTGATGCCCCGGATCATCAAACCAAACTATTTGTTATTAATATTTTGATATGTTTTTATTTTCACTATTATTAATGATGGGACATTTAGGGTTTTATGGTGTAACAATCACTGGGATGTAGCCTAGATGGCAGGGTGCTCGCTTTGCATGCGAGGGCTACGGGGATCAATACCTTGCATCTCCGAAAATAAGACTATCTAATATATTATTTCTTTTCAATTTTTCTCTATTCATGACATGTTGGGTAGTAATATTTCTTCATTTTCACTATTATTGATGATGGAAAATTTAGGATTTTGTGATGCAAAAATTGTGGGGATGTAGCTCAGATGGTAGAGTGCTCGCTTAGCATGCGAGAGGTACGGGGATCAATATCCTGCATCTCCAAAAGGGAGAAATTATTTTTTTAAGTATGAATTAATTTAACGTGTTATGTATAAGGTGGGTACGAGAGAAAAAGAAAAGATACTTATATAAGGATTATTATAAGAGCTTTATGAATTCCTTAAAAGAGATAATACTACAAGTGAGTAATCTGGTTGAGAGAGAACTTATTGTAAAGGGAATTTCATGAATTCCTTAAAAGAGATAATACTACAAGAGCTTATAGGATGGCGGTAGCGTCCCATGCATATGACGGAACGAACTTCTACACAATTGACATCCTTAATTGGAACTAGATTATGACGGAACGAACTTCTACACAATTGACATCCTTAATTGGAACTAGATTTTAAGGCAAATCTTCTCCACGACTCACTTTGGAACACTTTTATAGCCATCCCATGCATATGACGGAACTTCTACACAATTGACATCCTTAATTGGAACTAGATTTTAAGGCAAATCTACTCCACGACTCACTTTGGAACACTTTTATAGATAGTTACGCTATTCAAATTGATAGGGTCAAATCTTACAACAAAGTCTAATTGAGCCTCCCTCTAGTAGGAGATAGCTTCGAATCAAATTCTTTCGTTTGGACAATGGTTGCATTGTTTTAGTCAAACAACCGAGACTAGTGTGCTACCAATAGTATAAACATTTCGTACGTGTATTTTCTTACATATTAACAATTGTATACAAACAATAATTAAATTTATGAGTAGAAGTTTGGATGGAGTTTTATTAAATAGGTAATCTTAAATTATATCTAAAAATATATAAGATTTTTTTTATATACATTTAGGAGAACAAAACAAAGATTCAAGAAGATGTCATTCATGCCATGTTTTAATTTTTATTCTTTCTTGTTTCCCAAAGATTAAAAAAATATATATATATTATCCTCTTTCAAATATGGTTCGTTATTTGATTATTTTCTCTGGAGTGAATTTTAAGTGAAACACATTCTCTACCCAAGTAATTGCAAGATGCAAGCTTCACACTAAGAGGAATCAAAGTCCCAAGTATCAACGTCCTTTAAGTGTAAATTTTTGTTCTCCATCTCAACATAAATTAAACTTATTTTCGTGAAGATATCTATTTATAAAATCAAAATATCTCAGAGTCACAAAAATAAAAATGAGATATAGATACGACACATAAATATGATACCAAATAGATATGGTAAATGTTAGGATTAGATTTGATTGAGTTATTTGGATTAGATTTGATCTAGTTATTTGAATTAGATTTGATTTAATCATTCTTCAATTGGATGAGAGATTTCTCCCAATTCTTCTGATCTTTCCAATTTTCTTTTTCTGTTCCTAACAATTTGGTATCAGAGCCATGCCCTAAACTAGTTAAAACTAGAAGTAGTAGTCTTCTAAGTGTGTCATAATAAAAGTATGTCGATGGAGAGTCCACTTGTGCAGTCTGTTGGAGGAAGGAGTCAAGGTCGTGGAAGCTTTAGATGCAGAGGAAGGGGACGAGGCAAACAAACCTTCAACAAGGCCATAGTGGAGTGTTATAACTGTCACAAGCTAGGACATTTTCAATGGAAATGTCAAGCATGGTTGTAACCGGAAAGGGTAATGTACGGCTGGAAGTGAATGGAATCATAATGATAATCACAGGAGTGTTCTATGTGCCAGACCTAAGGAACAATTTGTTGAGTATTGGTAAATTGCAAGCAAAGGGGGTTACCTTTTTATTTCAAAATGGAACATGCAAGGTGTTTCATCTTGAGAGAGGCTTAATCATGGAGACAAAGATGTCTTTGAATCGAATGTTCATATTGCATGCTATATCTCAGCCTGTAGTAGACACTCAAACTCAATAGAAACTTATGGGGAGAAGTGGTTCAAGGTCTCTGTCATACACTCACCACTCCAATTCCTATCGCCATAGTCAGAGAAGCAGAAGGGACCCAAGTCCTTCCCCCTATCATTCCACTACCCATTCTAGGAGAAGCAGCCGTTCAAGTTCCCTCAGTCGCCAATGCAGAAGTAGGTCTTCCTCGTTATCTCCTTTCCCCAAATCGTTCAGTTCCAGTCCTAGTTGTGCATCCACTTGATCAGAATCATTCCATAGAGAAGCTTAAGAAAGAGGAAGAAGAGAAGAAAAGGCGTGAAGCAGAGTTGAAGAAGTTAGAAGAAGATGTAGTTAAGAGGATGGAAGAACTAATTCAGAAGAAGATGCAGCTAGGAGGATGGAAAAACTAATTCAGAAGAAGGTTGAAGAAAGGCTAAACTCTGAAGAGACTAAATTAGAAATACAGAAGAGAATAGAGGAAGGTCGCACAAAGTTGTTTGATGATGTTGATGTGCAGCTTGACAAAGAGAAAGAAGCCGCTTGAACTACTACAAGACAGAAAGAAGAACAAGCACGAAAAGAGAGAGAAGAGCTAGATAAAATGCTGGAAGAGAATAGATGAAGGGTAGAAAAAGCACAACGACAATTAGTTCTGGAGCTGCAGCGGAAGGAAGAAAAACAATATTGTGAGCTCGAGTTGATTCAGAGACAAAAAGAGGAGGCATCTCAGAGAACTAAGCTAGATGATAAGAGTTTGAGTTATGTTGTGCTGGGAGTTAGTGAAGAGTCAAAAGCTTACGGACTCTATGATATAGAAGCGGCAGATGAAAATAATGATATAGAAGCGGCAGATGAAAATACTGCAGAGGAAAATATTTTATCTAGCTTTTTGGCTGAAGCAAGCTCTCTTAGCTCGAATAAGGCGATGAATAAGAGACCACCAGTCTGGATGAGAGACTATGCAATTGAACAAGTTTTTTTTTTGTAAAGAAGATGATGAAGCTCAGCCATGTTTACCCCTACAGAACCTGCAAACTTTGTAAACTTTAAAGAAGCATTGAAGAGTGAGAAATGGAGGCAAGCCATGGATCTGGAGCAATAAACAGAAATGGCACATGAGAATTGATGAAGTTACCTGGTGGAAGTTTGGTATGAGGTCGTAGATATAAACTGATTACTATTCGTGTTCAGTTTAAGGGAGGGGTTGTTAGGATTAGATTTGATTGAATTATTTGGATTAGATTTGATCTAGTTATTTGAATTAGATTTGATTTAGTCATTCTTCAATTGGATGAGAGATTTCTCCCAATTCTTCATCTTTCCGTTTTCTTTTACTGTTTCTAATAGTAACATGTCATTCTTAAAAAACTAGGACACCGATGTGACAATGATACATTAATTAAAAAGAATTATTTAAAAAAATTTATCAATTTTATATTAGACATAAATTCATATAAATAAGTTTATATACTTGTATACTTAAAAAAAAAAAAAAACTTTAATGTACGTTTCACTCTCAAAATATATTCAAAGTCAAGTGTCTGATACGATGGATTATAAATTTGTAATGTATCCATTGTATTA
>NW_019268608.1:145910-147390 GCF_002738365.1 Cucurbita moschata | reverse complement strand
AAAAAAAAACTTTAATGTACGTTTCACTCTCAAAATATATTCAAAGTCAAGTGTCTGATACGATGGATTATAAATTTGTAATGTATCCATTGTATTAACAAGTGTTCAGTACATGCCCAACACGTGTTAGATTAGTATGCTTTAGAAAGATAGTAGAAAGATAGTAGAAAAAAAATAGAATTTTATTTAGTATCTCATATCCTCTTTTAACCAATTATTTAATTTTATTTAGTATGCTTTAGAAAGATTGTAGAAAAAAAAATAGAATAGAATAGAATAGATTAAATTAGCCGAAATTAATGACCAACACAATTTAAAAAAAAAAAAAAAAAGAAACATAGAGATGAATTGATTAAATTGGCTAATTGCTAACCTAATTAAAAATAAAAAATAAAAATGTAACAAACACACAGAAGATTAGGAACACAAGTAAAAAAAAAAAAAAAAAACACAAACAGCCAAAAATCAAAATTTGGAAAGTGTTAAACAGTTTTGATATATATAAATTTCAAGACTTTGCTCATGCAATATTCCCATGAAATCTAACACTAGAGCATCATAAAATTTAGAGAAATGATTGAAATTGATGTCATGTTCATATAGGTTGACTCAAAGGACAAATCGAACTTTCTTAAGGATAAATTGGGGACACTAGCCTAAGCTAATCAGGTAGGTGGCCTTACCATCCGTATGGTTATATTTGATGTTGACTGTGCCCGTGGTTCTGGAAGTGTCATATATATTGATATGTGTGAAATGTTTGTGAATCAATATGCTTATGATATGTTATAATATGTGAATTGTATGATAATACTTACGGTACCATGTGTTCAATGGTATATTTGAGATAGGATACGAGAAGGGTGCACTAAACATAATGTAACGATAGGAGTAAGACATGTTCATGAAACGTTATGATTTGGTTACGTATCGAAGTGTTATGGGTATGACAGATTGATAAAAAAGATATGGTCACGATGGATTCATAAAACAATACGATTAGGTTATGGGTAGAAAGTGAAAGGATTATGATAGATTGATAGAACGATAGCGTTAGGATACGTTCCTGTAACGTTATGACTAAGGTACGTTCAGTTAACGACACAACAATGATATGTCTAAGGACGTTAAGGCTATGATAAATTAGGGAAGGATATAACCATAAAGTTTTTACGATACGATATGATTATGATACGACATGTGAAGGACGGATATATATCCAACAAGTTCAAAGAGAGACGTGAGAATAAATTATTCTCAAGCCTTCTTTACATCGGTCAAAGAGTATTTGATAAGTTTTCAAAATTAAGGGTTTTCTTTTTTCTTTCTTTCTTCCTTTTCACGTTTAATTTTTTTTTTAAATAAAAAATGTTTAATGTGAGAATGAAGAAGTTAGAAGGGAGAAAGAAATGAATGTAATAAAACTTTTCCATCGGTAGGAATGGAAATGGTGAATGGGTCCTTGACGATAGTTGACCGC
>NW_019268608.1:139788-145900 GCF_002738365.1 Cucurbita moschata | reverse complement strand
ACACATGTAACATGATTTTTCTTGCTCAAATATAGCTTCATGTGTCTCTATTGGAAGGCTTCTTAATTTGCAGCCTTTGGTGAAGATGATCACTCCGAGGTGGGTTTGTTAGTGAAGATGCAATTGTATAATCAAGGTTTTATATCAATGGTCCCATTTATATCTATAAATGAAATTTGTGGTGTATTTTTTGGAAATTCAACAATAATCATCGGTTATTTGGTTACCATCCTAAATAAATTCAACTTTCGACCTTTTGTGAATGCTCAAAGCTACTTGCAAAGTACTGTCGATTATGATCCATAATACTCACCGACTCGAAATTGAGGTTTGTTCATGTTTGAAAATGTGACAAACCAAAAGGCAAGATGCTAATTAATATCGTTTGAGATTGTTGTTGTAAATTCTTCATCTTTGAATACATATTTTGGTTGGCTTATGAATTTTTCCATCTTTTAAAAATATTATTTTTTTAGTTTGGCCCTAATTTCATAATAGGCGATTGAATCACAATATTGCAATATTTTAAGTTACTTTTAAGATTAAAGGTCGATGAATAAAGTAATTACGGCAAGTTCTTTTTATGCATCTTATTCTGATCTAGCACATAAATGCTTTCTAATTATTTTATTTATTTTTTTATGAATTAGGTTCTGAAGATCATTTGATTATAAACACTTTAATTCAAACAATATTTAATAACTAATCATTTTAATATTTATACTCAAATATACTAACAAGTACTAGTAACACTAGTCTCAATGACTTAAAGAATACAACTATTATCTCGAACTATAAACAATTTAATTCCAACCTATTCTAATGGACAAACGCTTTATTAGACTCTATTGTAAGATTTCACTTCATCAATTTAAGTAGCGTTCAACTACAACTACAAATATCAAATTCTTTAGTATTCATGAACAAAATCGACCTAACAATGTCTCTTGGAACTATTTACCAAAGGTGTTAGAATGAGTCGTGTGGAAGGGTTGCCTTTAGATGCTTTAGTACCAATTAAGGATGTAAATATCCTAGTAGTGCAGAATTCCGAAAGGTTCGTAGTTGAAAAGAATAACGAGAATAGTGGACATCGTTTCATCTACAAGCATGTGGTGAACGGTCTTGTTGGTATGACTAGAGAACGTCGTCCTCGCAGAATTCATATTATTGTGATAGAAGTTATATATAACGATGATATTCCTTGGTCTTTTATTACAAAGGTGCAGAACTTTCTTTTTGTGCATGTGATATATCCATCGCCACCTACTCATAAGCTCTCATCTTTTAAAGAAGTTCTCGAGTTTCATGCCATTCTTGTGGTAGAATTGTGGTTGAGTAGAATTTTGGGAAGTGGTTCAAGCAGAAGGTGTTAGGATCGCACAACAACGCACATGCTCGATCTAGATGAACACAAAGAAAAGGATAGAGAAAAGTGCAAGGAGAACTCTGGCTAAAAGGATTTTTTTATTGATGACTTCACGTATGTACAGTAAGAGAGAATTATAGAGAATAGAAAGTACCTCTCAAAGCTCTACCGAACGGGATATATATATAGTTCAATTTACTATATATAGCTTTACTAGATTTAATCATCTACTATATATAGCTATTTACTATATATAGCTTTACTAGATTTAATCATCTACTATATATAGCTATTACATATATAGCTTTATTGGATAAAACTTTACCAAATATAGCTTTACCGGATATAACCGTTGACCAAGCTATAAATAAGCATCAGCTCCATAACCTAACAGAAGGGACCCAAGTCCTTCCCCCTATCATTCCACTACCCATTCCAGAAGAAGCAGTCATTCAAGTTCCCTCAGTTGCCAACGCAGAAGTAGGTCTTCCTCGTTATCTCCTTTCCCCAAATCGTCCAGTTTCAGTCCTAGTCGTGCATCAACTGATCGAAATCATTCCATAGAGAAGCTTAAGAAAGAGGAAGAAGAGAAGAAAAGGCGTGAAGCAGGAAGTTAGAAGAAGATGCAGCTAGGAGGATGGAAGAACTAATTCAGAAGAAGGTTGAAGAAATGCTAAACTCTGATGGGACTAAATTAGAAATACAGGGACGAATAGAGGAAGGTCGCACGAAGTTGTTTGATGATGTTGATGTGGAGCTTGAGAAAGAGAAAGAAGCCGCTCTTACTGCTACAAGAAAAAAAGAAAAACAAGCACGAAAAGAGAGAGAAGAGCTAGATAAAATGCTGGAAGAGAATAGAAGAAGGGTAGAAAAAGCACAGCAACGATTAGTTCTGGAGCTGCAGCAGAAGGAAGAAGAACAATATTGTGAGCTCGAGTTGATTCAGAGACAAAAAGAGGAGGCAGCTCAGAGAACTAAGCTAGATGATAAAAGTTTGAGTTATGTTTTGCTGGGAGTTAGTGAAGAGTCAAAAGCTTACAGACTATAATATAGAAGCGGCAGATGAAAATAATGATATAGAATCGGCAGATGAAAATAATAATATAGAAGCGGCAGATGAAAATAATGATATAGAAGCAGCAGATGAAAATACTGCGGAGGAAAATATTTCATTTGTCTCTTTCGCTGAAGCAAGCTCTCCTAGCTTGAATAAGAGACCACCAGTCTGGATGAGAGACTATGCAATAGGAGAAGTTTTTTTTTTGTAAAGAAGATGATGAAGCTCAGCCATGTTTACCCTACTAAACCTGCAACCTTTGTAAGCTTTAAAGAAGCATTGAAGAGTGAGAAATGGAGGCAAGCCATGGATCTGGAGCAATAAACAGAAATGACACATGAGAATTGATGAAGTTATCTGGTGGAAGTTTGGTATGAGGTCGTAGATATAAACTGATTACTATTCGTGTTCAGTTTAAGGGAGAGATTGTTAGGATTAGATTTGATTGAGTTATTTGGATCAGATTTGATCTAGTTATTTGAATTAGATTTGATTTAGTCATTCTTCAATTGGATGAGAGATTTCTTCCAATTCTTATGATCTTTACGGTTTTCATTTTCTGTTTCTAACAGTAACATGTCATTCTTAAGAAACCTAGGACACCGATGTGACAATGATACATTAATTAAAAAGAATTATTTCAAAAAATTTATCAATTTTATATTAGAGATAAATTTATATAAATAAGTTTATATATTTGTATACTTAAAAAAAAGCTTAATGTACGTTTCACTCTCAAAATATATTCAAAGTCAAGTGTCTGATATGATGGATTATAAATTTGTAATGTATCCATTGTATTAACAAGTGTTCAGTACATGCCCAACACGTGTCAGATTAGTGACACTAAGTTATTCTCATACTTTCTTTACACCCATTTAAAGTAGTTTGAAAACTAGCACGTTGACTAACTACAACTTCAATTTTGTGCTTTAAGGATGTTTTGACCCAAGAGAAATAAAATCCTTTGTAACAACCCGGAAAAACAAGATAAAATAATAAAAAAAAATAATAATAAATAAATAAATAAATAATAAAAATATATATATATTAAAAAAAAAAACATTTGTGAACGGATCCCTCCTCCCTTCAATCTCTCACCACTGCTTCCCTAAAAATAAATTTAGGAATAAATCAAGAATTCTTTTCTCGGAAGATTTACCCAGAATTTCTTCATTCCTACCAAAACAAATAGAAAAAAAAAAACAAAAGGTTTTAGCAGATTTTGTTGGGCCGAGAAGATGCATCATTTGAAGAGGTTGGTAGTCGTATGTTAAATCTTCCTCTTATTTTATTAAGTAATTTTAATTTTGTTACAATTATTTAGTTTTGAATTAGAGATTAAATGAAAAAAATTTTGTATGAGTTTTAGGAAATGACGACCAATTATATTTTAGATCTCCTGAACTGTTCAGATCTCCTGAATTCTTGCAATGATTTAGGCTGTCAATAATTTTATATAAATTATAGAAAAAGAACCTAACAAAATGAATGGATTGAATTAAAAGCTAAGAATATAATTATTAACTAAATCAGAAGGAAGATAAAGGAAAGAAGAGATGGAAATCCAGAATACGGTTAACACTGAAAAGAGAAAAAAAAAATTTGGAAGGAAGGATAGATTAACAAAATTGGCCAATAATATCTCCAAAATAATTACAGTGCAAGATGGAAGATAGAAGATTGAGAAAAGATTTTGTTGAAAATAATTTTAAAAGAAATAAAACAGGAAACGTAAGAGAGCAAGGAACTCCATCAATTTCGTCTAACAGAAAATATCAGAATTTAAGAATGGCCAATGTAAATTAGAGAAATAATTTTATAGAGTTCAAACTTGAAACTGATGTCATGGGCTCACATAGGTTAACTTGGAGTTCAATGGACTTTCATCAAGGATAACGATGGAATCGAACTTTCGTTAAGGATATATTCGTGACAACGACTTAAGCTAACCAGGTAAGTGACCTTACTATCGGCATGGTTATATTTGATATTGACACGTGCCCTGTGGTTCGGCACGTGTCATATATATTGATATGTGTGAATTGTCTGTAGATCGATATGCTTCCTATATGTTATGTTATTTATGCTGCTTAGTTGATGTGATATGAATGCATGTGACGATGTGTGGCCCTTGTACGATTTTGGCTTGTTGTATGAGTATTGAAATGCAACTGAATGAATTGTATAACATGAAATACGGTAAATTGCATGATACATAACCCCGCTAGGAATATGTATGATATGTAACGAAATGAGAATGAGAATGACACGTAAGCATGAAAACGTGACACGGGGTTATGTTCATTAAATGATGACTGTAGGACTAGTGGGACCTCATGCATATTGCGTGATCATGCATTTGGGGGGATACCCCTATCCCATCACGAGGGTACGGACGCGTACATCCAAATGGCAGGACAACGATCGTTATGCCTTGCATAGCGCTGCCGTGACGGTTTTAGTTTTAACGGGTCCCGGTGGGCCCCCAGAGCATGCCCACCAGCTAGGGACAGTGGCCCAGCGGTGTGCGAACTAGCTGGGGAGCCCATACTCGCACGTATGGGCTGCGTGTAGAGTATATGGTACACGTCCACGATTACCTGTTAGGATTACACCATTGGGAAAACGAAACGAAACGAAACGAAAGATAGTCCCATCATTTCATTGTATGTGATTGTTGCATTTAACCCCAATAGTGGGGTCACTTACTGAGTATTTCTTTAAATACTCAAGTCATGTGCTACTACATTTTTCAGGTTAAGGTAAGGCATTCCTGTACGGCTGACGATGGCATCGCAACTCGAGATCATGGNAATACTTTTTTTTTTTTTTTACTATTTTGAAATTTGTATGGTATTATTGGAGGCTTTTGAATGAAATATGATAATTGATTCTTTGTCCTCTTTGACAATTTTAGATACCTCCGTATCCGATATTTGATGAGTCACGTTTCATTATGAGATCTGCCCTTGGGTCAATAAGACTTTAGTAGAGAGTTTATTTTACTAATGATTTGATTTTTTTTTTTTTGTTGTAGAGATATCCCTTACAAATCAAGACTTTGTATTATTTTGAAGACACTCATCAAGACATTTGTAAATGTACCTGATATCTTGAAAGATATAAGACACGTAATTGAGAGAACCTAAAATTTTTTTGAAGTTGGCTTTTCTAGGATACGTCATCACCAAAGTTTGAGACAAAGACCATTGGATGGGTTTTAATAAGGCTCAAATAAATTTAAAATCCAAGAAAACGGGTCTGAGTTTCATATTATTTGATTTTTGGTATGGACACAACTAGCTGATTTCTTTTGATTACATTAATGAATGTATGTAGATGTTTAAAGTGTTGATCTTAATGGTTTTAGAAAATATCAACACATCATCTACTATCGAAATTTTTTGAAAGGATTTAAAATATCATTCATAATCTTCTGAAATTCGGATGGAGCGTTTTTTAGCCTAAATTGCATAACGTTCCTCTCGTATTTTCTAAATTTGACATAAATGCTATTTTATATTTGTCCTTTTAGGAAATTAGAATTTTCCGAAATCCCAATTTCATGTCGAATTTTATAAAAATATTTGACTCTAAATTCTTTTTATCAAATCATTTTTGTTTTGGATTGGATATCTTATTTATTCTAAAACCTTATTCAAAGGTTTGTAGTTAATTACCAA
>NW_019268608.1:124585-139778 GCF_002738365.1 Cucurbita moschata | reverse complement strand
GTCCAAAAGTGACCCTACCGAATTGGCTATGGACCAACTTTGTATAAATTGGTGGATTACCTATTGGGAATTAAACACAGGTTGTTAGATTCAAAGTCGAAAGTGCTAACCACTACATCATAGAACCACTTGTTAAACTTTATTTTTGCAGCGATTTTGATAAGCTTCAACAACGCTGGATTTAGCAAAGCTAGAGGTCGTAGTATCCTTACAGATTTTCACAAGGTGTTTTCAACTTCTTTTAGAGGTAATTGAACTTTTGAGTCCATGCAAATAATTGGTTGGATTAGTATGAGTTTGAGAAGAGAGACTTTGTTAGAAACTGGCCCATAGATAATCTCCCAAGGTGTTTTCAACTTTTTTTTATAGGTAGAATTTTAAAATCAAACCACAACAAAATTTACTTCTATCTAGCAAAATTATTTTTTGTTTGAAACAAGATTATTCCCTTTTTTTTCTAAAACTAAATTTTACTCTCGAATAGATTTTAATAGTTTTTTTAATTCAATTTTCTTTAAAATTTGTGTACACAGGGTACAATGGAAATAATACTTTTTTTTTTTTTTTTTACTATTTTGAAATTTGTATGGTATTATTGGAGGCTTTTGAATGAAATATGATAATTGATTCTTTGTCCTCTTTGACAATTTTAGATACCTCCGTATCCGATATTTGATGCGTCACATTTCATTATGAGATCTGCCCTTGGGTCAATAAGACTTTAGTAGAGAGTTTATTTTACTAATGATTTGATTTTTTTTTTTTTGTTGTAGAGATATCCCTTACAAATCAAGACTTTGTATTATTTTGAAGACACTCATCAAGACATTTGTAAATGTGCCTGATATCTTGAAGGATATAAGACACGTAATTGAGAGAACCTAAAATTTTTTTGAAGTTGGCTTTTCTAGGATACGTCATCACCAAAGTTTGAGACAAAGACCATTGGATGGGTTTTAATAAGGCTCAAATAAATTTAAAATCCAAGAAAACGGGTCTGAGTTTCATATTATTTGATTTTTGGTATGGACACAACTAGCTGATTTCTTTTGATTACATTAATGAATGTATGTAGATGTTTAAAGTGTTGATCTTAATGGTTTTAGAAAATATCAACACATCATCTACTATCGAAATTTTTTGAAAGGATTTAAAATATCATTCATAATCTTCTGAAATTCGGATGGAGCGTTTTTTAGCCTAAATTGCATAACGTTCCTCTCGTATTTTCTAAATTTGACATAAATGCTATTTTATATTTGTCCTTTTAGGAAATTAGAATTTTCCGAAATCCCAATTTCATGTCGAATTTTATAAAAATATTTGACTCTAAATTCTTTTTATCAAATCATTTTTGTTTTGGATTGGATATCTTATTTATTCTAAAACCTTATTCAAAGGTTTGTAGTTAATTACCAGTATCAGAATTTCTGGTGCCATGTTGTTAACATAAAATGTGAGACATGACCACATGCTCTTTGAAGACCTTATCAGCTTCCTCTACAAAATATCACCTAAAATGTCACAGTACTTAGTGTTTGATGCTTTTTGACTTAACCCTAGGGTTCTATTTACAGTGAACTTGTGATAAGTTTTGTCAAATTATATATTTGAATACCTAATACATTAAGATATAATATCTTATTTAAATAATATTAAAATGTTGTAGAATATCATAATATATGTTTAATTAATATGGATCGCATTCAAATTTCAAATATATATTTTTATTTAATGTTTATGATACACATCAATTATTTTAATATTTGACATATCAAATATGTTAATATGATTTGATATTATACTTCAAGACTATAGGAACTTGCTAAGAGGACCTGAGAGTTACATTGGCCCACAATGCATCTCATGGACGATGCAAAACTATGGCGGCCCTTGAAGGTGAATGGTATAAAAAACTGGTCATGCACCAAAAAATTATGGGAAGACCATTGATGGAATTGAAGCAATTGGCGCTCCCCTGGATGGGTTTCCAATCAAAGACCTAATGTTTGATGTTGACTCTTTTGAAGAAAGAGCCACAGGATCGAACAACAAGAAACGTGGTGGTAGCTCTAAGAACTCTATCACACACATAAAAAACGTGTCGAAGAGTTAAACATTACACAAAAGATCTGGCTTTCATCAAGGAGACCCGAGTTTGATTCTCAACAGTGAAATTTTATTTTCTTATTTCTTTTATTTTATAGTTTCATCTTTTGTCACCAATTATATTTAAACTTTAGTTCTCATAATGGATGAGTTCAATAGTATCTTAAATTCAAAAGACTTTTATGAACTTGGTTTGAGAGGCACTATAATGGTCAAGTTTAATAGTATCCTAGATTAAAAAGACTTTTATGAACTTTGAACCTTTAATGGTGTTATGTCATAGATATTTGGTTCAATTTCAACAAGTGAGGTTGACGTCATTCAAATGGTCAATGTGATAATCCGGTCATTTTCAAGGCCTCGTTTGTTGAACGCCATCATGGCTGAGATGACTAAGATGAGCACCAGAGTGAGGGTCGTAGAGAACCACACCCCAAGCCAAGCTCATGATGGGCTTAACAAACTGAAAATTCAAAAACACAAACCCTTAAATGGGAACCGGGATGCTAAGGAATTAAAAAATTTATTTTTGACGTATAACCATACTTGAAGGTTACAGGAACTTGCTCATAGGACCTAAGAATTACGTTGGCCACAATGCATCTCATGGACGGTGGCGCTCAAAGGTGGATGATATAAAAAATGAGTCATGCACCATAAACCCATGGGAAGACCGTTGATGGAATCGATGCAATCGACGCTCCCCTTGATGGGTTGCCAATTAAGGACCTGACGTTTGATATTGACTCTTTTGAAGAAAAAACCACACGATCAAACACCTCGAAATGCCGCGGTAGCTCTAAGAACTCTATCATACGACCTGAGAGTTGAGAGCTACAGGAAATTTCTCATACAACCTGAGAGTTACGTTAGCCGCAATGCATCTCATGGACGATGCAAAACTAGGGTAGTGCTCGAAGGTGAATGGTATAAAAAATGGGTCATGCACCATAAACTCATGGGAAGATCGTTGATGGAATCGATGCAATCGACACTCCCCTGGATGGGTTGCCAATCAAAGACCTAACATTTGATATTGACTTTTTTGAAGAAAGAGCCACACAATCGAACAACTTGAACCGTCGCGGTAGCCTTGAGAACTCTAACACACGCAGGGAAGGACGTGTCGAAGAGTTAGACATTAAGCAAAAGATCATGCTAAAGCTCTTCAGCGATATGACAAAAGACTTCAGGACATCAACACAAAAAATCCATTGTCGTTTAGCGATCAGGATATTTGGCTTTCACCCTCGAGAATCGAGTTCAATTCTTGGCAATGGAATATTATTTTCTTATTTCATTTTATTTTACAATTCATATCTTAGATTAAAAAGACTTTTATGAACTTCGTACCTTTGTTAGAGTTTTGTTATAGATATTTTGTTCAATTTCAAATGGTTAATGCAATAATCCAGTCGTGTTCGAGGTCTCTCTTGTTGAACGACATCATGGTTGAGATGAGCAGGTGATTCAAATGGTTAATGCAATAATCCAGTCATTTTCGAGGTCTCTCTTGTTGAACGACATCATGGTTGAGATCAAAGACGCTCCTCTGAATGGGTTGCCAATCAAAGACTTGACGTTTGATGTTGACCCTTTTGAAGAAAGA
Organism: Cucurbita moschata; assembly: GCF_002738365.1. NCBI lineage: Eukaryota > Viridiplantae > Streptophyta > Magnoliopsida > Cucurbitales > Cucurbitaceae > Cucurbita > Cucurbita moschata. The sequence continues at coordinate 136,060 of NW_019268608.1, read as the reverse complement.
GCCACACGGTCGAACAACTCGAAACATCGCGGTAACTCTGAGATCTCTATCACACACATGAAAGGACGTGTCGAATTGTTAAACATTACCCAAAACATCATAGTAAAACTCTTCGGCGATTAGACAAAAGACTTTAGGACAACTACACCAAAAATTCATTGTTGTCCAACGGTTTGGATATTTGGCTTTCACCTAGGAGATTTTGGTTTGATTCTCTGAAGTTGAATATTATTTTCTTAATTCTTTTTATTTTATAGTTTCATCTTTTGTCACCAATTATATTTAAACTTTACCTCATTTTGAGGGCACTGTAATGGTCAAGTTCAATAGTATCTTAGATTAAAAAGACTTTTATGAACATCGTACCTATGTTAGTGTTATGTTATAGATATTTGTTTCAATTTCAACAATTGGGGTTGAGGTGATTCAAATGGTTAATGCGATAATCCGGCTATTTTCGAGGTCACTCTTGTTGAACGCCATCATGGTTGAGATGAGCACCCGAGTGAGTTTGACAAGGAGACCCGAATTTAAACTTTACCTACGTTTGAGAGGCACTATAATGGTCAAGTTCAATGGTATTTTAGATTAAAAAGACTTTTATGAACTTTGTACCTTTGTTTGTGTTACTTTGTACCTATGTTAGTGTTATGTTATAGACATTTAGTCAAGTTCAACAAGTGGGGTTGAGGTGATTAAAATGGTTAATGTCACTTTATTTGATTCAAATTGTTAATGTGATAATCCAGTTAAATAGTTACAGGTTATTTCCAAGGTCTCTCTTATTGAAAGCCAACAAGGCTGAAATGATTGAGATGAGCACCTGAGTGAGTTTGACAAAATTGAAATAAAATCAAATAAAATCACTAAAAAAAAAATCAATAAATAGAAAAAAATAGAAAAAAAATTAGCCTTATGACACTTCCATCAACTCCAAGGGTGGTAAATAAAGGATTCCTTCGCCCAAGACCCATGATCCAACAACTCCCAACATGGAAATGATAAGCTATAGAATCATTCCAAGAACCTCAATGGATGGGTTACAAACTCACATTACCAATCTCGACAACTGACTTTGTGTTTCAGCAGGACGTTCATTCCTGACACGACGTCGAAGTCATCCATTTCAACTATCACTAAACAATTTGCCTAGTCCAAGGCTCCAGCTTGATTAGAGTTCTCATTGTGACTCTTAAGACAGGTAAAGCTTCCAATTTGACGACGTTCATCTTTCCTGTATCTTGATGCCAAAGGATGTTAAAATATTTTGCATCGGTCTCCATCATGAGTTGTGGGTGGCTCTAGAGTTGACAATGGTGTTCCTTACTACTTTGTGCTTTACCCAAACCTCGACACACATAATATATATATATTCATTTAACTATAACACATATGGTCCATGAAAGAATTGTAGCTCTTATGCTCATTAATATTATAATGGCTACTACCTAAATTATAACCTAAAGTTGATAATTGATGTCCAAGTAGCCAACCCTAAATTTGTAATCATTGTGGAGTGATTGAAATTACAATGGAAGTAGTTTAAACTCCTAATATCTTAAATGAAGTTGGTCTCTTCCAATAAAACACGAATTTCTTTTTTCTTAGTAATTATCTTATTTAGAACCTAACTTTTATTCTTTATTCTTTTTTCTTCTCTTCTCTACATTAATTATCTTTCTCTTTTTACACTACTTCTATTCTTTTTTCTTAATAATTATCTTTTTTAGAACATAACTTTTATTCTTTTTACACTACTTCTATTCTTTTTTCTTAGTAATTATCTTTTTTAGAACATAACTTTTATTCTTTTTACACTACTTCTATTCTTTTTTCTTCTCTTCTACATTAATTATCTATCTTTTTACACTACTTCTATTCTTTTTTCTTAGTAATTATCTTTTTTAGAACATAACTTTTATTCTTTTTACACTATTTCTATTCTTTTTTTTTCTCTCTACAGTAATTATCTTTTTACAATACTTCTATTCTTTTTTCTTCTCTCTACAGTAATTTTTCTTCTCTCTACTACTTCTACTCTTTTTTCTTCTCTAGTAATTTTTCTTCTCTCTACTACTTCTATTCTTTTTTCTTCTCTCTACAATAATTATCTTTCTACGGTAAATGCTCTTTTAATACTTGTGTACCCCACGATATATGTCTCAAATGGAACTATCAAATTTTTACACTATTTCTAATTATCTTTTTTAGAACATAACTTTTATTCTTTTTACACTATTTCTATTTTTTTTCTTCTCTCTACAGTAATTTTTCTTCTCTCTACTACTTCTATTCGTTTTTCTTCTCTCTACAGTAATTATCTTTCTATAGTAAATGCTCTTTTAATACTTGTGTACTCCACGACATATGTCTCAAATGGAACTATCACATTTTTACACTACTTCTATTTTTTTTCTTCTCTCTACAGTATTTTTTAGAACATAACTTTTATTCTTTTTACACTACTTCTATTCTTTTTTCTTCTCTCTACATTAATTATCTTTCTACAGTAATTATCTTTTTACACTACTTCTATTCTTTTTTCTTCTCTCTACAGTAATTATCATAAACCCTATGTAAATAATTTAACAGCAGTCTAGATCTAAAAGATATAATAATAATTGCTCATGGATTTCATTAACAAAATAATAAATGAAATAATGATGATACATAACAGAAACAACTTAATACATGGTCCATTATAAGGGCTTTTGGTTTAGTGGTATGATTCTTGCTTTGGGTGCAAGAGGTCTCGAGTTCAATTCTCGGAATGCCCTCGAAAAGGAAACAAAAAACAAAAAAAAAAAAAAAATAGTTATCAATGGGCAACTTATATAAATTTCATATATAGACTAGCAACTAAGTGGTATGATTATTGTTTTGGGTGTGAGAGGTCTAAGTTCAATTCTCAAAATGTCCCCAACAATATTATATGAAAATGAGTTAAGCAAGATAATATGATTTAAAATGTGAATTTTAAACATTGAACCAAGAACATGAGAATAGAGAATGAAACATATTCTTGGAAGAATAAAGATCATCTCGAGCCCGACTTCAAAAAGAGCATTACACAAATTGTAGAGAGCCATATCGAGCCCGACTTCAAAAAGAGCATTACACAAATTGTAGAGAGCCATAGGTTCAAATCCTGTCAACGTGGTATTCTCAGGGGCTAAAGTGCAAAGTCATATCTGTGGTCAAGAAGGCAGTCTCCTTTTCTATCACAGGTCAAGAAGGCAGTCTCCTTTTCTATTACACGTAGAATTGTAATTCTTTTGTCTTTTGAAACCCCTTACCTTATCAGTCATGGCAGGTTTTTTGTATCATATATCGAGATAATTATTATGAAAAAGCTATTCCACTAGTATGACTTAGATACCCTTTCTTTGTAGTATCAGTAATGATATTTGAATAGCTTGAAGTCATCATAGCCCCTCCACCGGTTCTGAAGACTCCTTCGGCATCAATGTGCTCCAATGAAAGAGATCAGACCCTTTCCTGAACCAGAACCGGGCACAAAAAGACCCTTTCCTGATCTTTTCGCGTATACGCAATCTCGAAACCCAATTAGCTCACAGATTGTCTCCTTAACCCTGGCGAGTATAAGTGCTTGGTAAGAGAGAATGTCGAATGAGAAAGACATTCGATTACGGCAACATTCACAACTACCAAAGTGCACTAAACCTAGTAGAGATCTTCGACCTAACGATAATGGAACTTCAAGTCCATTTAATCAATCTGCTTTGTACCTTATTGTTGACCGAATCGGATGCACGCTAGGCCTATATTGTCTCTCAGTCACCCAGAGAGGAAAGAAAGATCAGATCCGAAGTTTACGAAACGAAGAGAAAGTGGATATGAGTTCTACACGCTTTCATTTTCAAAAGCTTCGCTTGCCTACAGTACTTTATTCAGGATCTGAATTCCTTGATCATTTCCTTGGCGGATAACACAAATGAAATCGTTTCTGCGAATGTTTGCTGAATCCACGACACCTAAATGGTGTGAAATTTATCTTATTTATAATCAAATAAATTACAAGGATATGAAAATAGTAATAAATGGAAAGATACCTATGGTAATAAGGCAAATATTAGATATTTGTCTTATGATAAAATATAAAATAAAATATATATGGTAAACTATAATTTATTACTAAATATTCTTAACAGTTTCCCTGACCGCTCATCTTATGAGTCCATTCTTGTTTTGTTGGTTTGTTGTACTATTCTATACCTCTCTCGATTGATAGAAAGACGTTCGGGAGCTGGGAGGGCCTATTGAGGGAACTTTCCTTTTCACGGTAGGCAAAGATAAAGCGGAAGCTGCATATGTACACGGTGATCAAGGCAGAGCGACTTCTTCTTTAGAAGAGGTTGGTTTTATCAAAACTATTAGATCCGCTTTCATTAAAGAAAAAATAGTAGCTCTTGGTTTGGCCGATGTCGATTCGTATGGCAATGCGAACTCGACTCAGGATGAGGATTCCGCTTTTCATACTGCTGCTATGAGCCGAAAGACCTGGTAAGCTATCGCGCTAAACGAAAGGAAAGAGCACATACGGGTTGACCTTGTTACAAGGGCGGGGGCAAGCCAAAGAAGGTCAGTCGGACTAAATTAGGACCCTTGATCCGGTTCAGCTAGGTTATTCCATGCAAGAATATATGGGTATCGGTATCCTCTTTAGGACCGATTGCTTCCTCTTTTTGTTTATACGTTTGAAGAAACCTGCTAAGACCGCCTTTCGTACCAGGTGTGATTCAATCTTTTCGCTCAAACTTTTCTATCGTCCAACAAAAAAAGTAGGAGTACGACAACCTTTTCCTTTTCTTGCCCGAGCCAGGGGATCATTCAGTTTCTACCAAAAGGTTCGCTATCTATTAGTTGTCGTAAACGAATGTATTTCTCATTTCATGTTAGCTCCTCCAAGAGCTTCCTGGTTCGTAGTAGATGAAACCTTGGACTTCTATCGGACTTATAGCATTGCCTGGTGAGCTCGCCGTTGAGGGTTAGCCTTACAGGAGATCGAGCAGCCTTTCTTTCCCTACCTGATATGCTTTCCCGCTTATCGTGCAACTAGCCAACTAGCCAAAGAGAGAGAGAAGAGGGATCATGTCAATAAATTTGTATGTGCATTTTGTCCGTCCTATACTTGCCTGCTTAGCTTTCTTAGCCAACATCTCCGGTTATCCCCGAACCAAGAGGTCCTGCTTATCCATACCCAACAGTCACACTTTCAGCTGAAAGAATGATTTTTTTCATAAAGTCGGATCATAGATCAAGAAAGAATGAAGCTGCTTACAGTGACAGTTACGCGATACGTCTTTTCATACTTACCTTTTCTTTAACCCTGCTATCAACCTAGCCATTCTTGCTTATTGCTTTAAGGGGTCTCCCCACTGTAGATTACTCGGATTGGTTCTCGCGTCCCTGTGCCAAAAAGGATGGGCTAGTTTGGTTTGAGTGTTCATCGATTGGGTGGATCCATATGCTCCGGGGGGGTGAGATGAGGTGTAGCGCAGTCTGGTCAGCGCACCTGTTTTAGGTATGTTGTCTGCTAAAGGTTTTAGGAAAGAGGGTACAAATTTTCTACTTAGGTCATCTGTGGTCACAATCCTTTTAAGGAAGATGCTCCCAAATAATCGGTGAACAATAGCCTTTAAAGAAGTTTCAAAGAGCAAGAAGAGGTAGAATAGAGAATAGGAGTGAGTCGTGCAAGGAAGAAGGAACTAGTAGGTTTAATTTGGGTTCGTTTGAACTAAAAAACGAACCAAAAATTTTCAAACGAATCCAAATTTAAGACTCACTAGCCCAAAGTCCATATGTGGTAAAAAAAAAACCTTCCGTGGCCCAACCCTTATTCACTGTCCGCATCCAACCATTTCTTTTTCAAGCTACACGTATGCCCTATGCCAAACTCACGTAACTAGTCAGAAGATGCGGCCCACAACTGAATAGATTTCAAGTGTCACAATCGCACTCTTGCAGTAGTGAGACAATCATTATGTGACATTTGTTCTAATCAGATGAACAAGTCAACCATGCAAAATTTAGACTAAATGAACAATAGCAGTGTATGCTCGAATCACGTTTAGAAGAAATATTTTAGAAAACGTGAGCGAGGAAATACGTTAAAAATAGTTTCAAATAAAGCAATGTTATAAGCTAAAAGTAATTTGTCAATATCTCTATCAACCGGCTCTTCATAAACTCAACGTTGTAGGATGAGGCTGACTTTAGGTCTCGTGACGCGCTTCTAGCTGATCTCAATATTGAGGAGTCTTTTCCAACCTCCTAGGAACTTTTGAAAATCACTTCTCGGTTTGTTAACTCTTCAAGTCTTCTCTGTTGGTGTCTTTCCTACTTTCTTCGCTTGAAACAATTTCTTCTTTGCATGACGTCATACCACCTGCTTTTACTTGATGTTTTCTTGGTTGGAATAATAACGTTTCAAGTTACTGACGTGGACAACAGGGTTAGTCTGTATCCATAGGAGCAATTGCATCCTATATGATGTCTTCCTAATCTTGTGGACAACTTTGACTAGACCATAGAATTTTCAAACCAGTCTTTGGTTCTTGTTGCTTTGAACTCAAAGTTGATCTGACCTTAACTTATCATAACTCTCTATTTTCTTTGAAATTATCGTGGTCGACCCTTCTCTTCATCCGTCTGGATGGTATTTCTGCGTGAACATGTGTTGCTTTAGTGATTTTTTTTTTCTTTTGTCTCTCTTCTTTAGTAGAGGTGTTGGCTTGGTGTCTTTGCCAAGCATTTGAGTGATCACTGACAAGAGCCTTTGCAGGTCAAATAAACCTGACTGTGAACATGCCATTTTGCTATTTGTAGAATTCAACTAGTAAAAGTTGAGCTGTATGACATCTATTTGTGGTAGGTGACATAAAACTAATCTTGTGATTTATCTCTCTTGGTAGGATTAAACTCAATATCTGACCTTCTTGTTTTGGGTCGTGGTGTTCATGTAGTGGCAATAAAGTTTTTGTTGAGGTTGGCACACTTGAGCTCCCCCTTTTCAAATACAACAATGGCAGCAAGTGTAGATTCATCATGGCTAAGATTCTTTCTCAACTGTACTATCGTCATCATTTTCACCCCTCTTGGTTGATGGATGTTTGTTTGAATGATCGTTGGGTTAGACTCCGTTACTACTAGACATTTTGCTAGGGACATGTAAATGACTTTGTGTTCTAGCAGGATGTCAATCCCTGACTATTTGGGCTCTAGAATGTTGGATATAAAGGCTGAAGATTTATAGTAAAAATGTGATAGAGAAATATATACTAAATAATTATATATAGTAGGCGGTTACATATAGTGAAGCTATATATAATAAACTGAAATAATATGTATACCCATTAGTAAGTGCTTCCTAAATGTACATTTCTCATTATCCATATCCTCTCTTTGCATACCTAAGGTCATTAATACAAAACCATTGGTCAATATTTCTTCTTACATTTTCTCTATCATGTTCTTTGTGTTCATTTAGATCAAGTGTGTGCGCTGTTGTGTGATTCTAATAACTAGTATCAGAGCGAGGAGAGATTCACCACGATCTGTGAAGATGGAAAGTTCAAAGACTGGAATTGAAAAGTTTGATGGATTCGATATCAGTTTCTAGAAGATGCAGATTGAAGATTATCTATACGAGAAAGATATTCAGGAACCCATTTTGGGGGTAAAGCTGGATACCATGACCACAGAGGAGTGGAAGCTCAAGGATTGTCACGCTGTAGGGTTAATCTGGTTGACGCTGCCAGGGAACCAAAGAAATTGCGATTCGAATTGGTCCCGTTTGGGGACCATCTCCTGTTTCTTCATTTCTAGTACCAAAATTTCATGGATTAGATGTTTCGCACTGTGCAACGGCAACTCTCTGTTTTCCTAAGGCTAGTCAGATATCTAATGACCACTCTTTTCCTCCTCACCATATCTAGACACTATAACGTTGATCCACTTTTGTCTTTTATAGTTAACATTCACTCTTAAACGTCCAAGGACATTTTATAACTACCACCAAAATCAAAACATACAATAAATTCATAAAAGTTTTACAACATATCATATACTACAAAATAGGGTTAGACTGCTTACTTGGTCGCGGAGAGACGTGACATCGAGCTGAGTCATAGAGATATACGACTCTTTATCCTAAGAAAAAATCTATATAATTTCAAATCTGGCTGCTATGGTACCAACGTGTCACAACCCAAATTTCAAGGGTTCAAAACTCAAATATAAACTAAAATTGAGAGTGAAAACAAATAATAAAAGTAAGATAGTGTTGTTCAAATTTATCCAAACAAATAAGAAAATGTTGTAAAATTAAAATGAGATTGAGAAAACAATACAATATTAAATATAAAATTAAATTAAATTATAAGATAGTGTTGTTCAAATTTATCCAAACAGAAAAAAAAATGTTTGAGATACAATTACAAAAAAAAAAAAAAAAAGTGCACAACCTACATAACAACCCCATCTGTGAGTGCACAACCTTTGAAGGCTCCCTCATCTCAAACCTAGGTTCTATTACGAACCCATCCAAAATAATCACACCTGTGACCACATCTCCTGACTTTAAACTGCTAGTCTAAATATGGTTTCGTCATGAAAGCTTTAGAGATAAACTTTCAAATCTTACTGTTCCTTGACCGGATTCAAATCCAGATTCTTGAACTCTTAGTACCTTAAATAAAATTGGTATTCCTATTTTGGTATCCTCTAATAAAATAGGAATTTCTGTTAAGATCATTAAATTCTTATAGACTCCAAACTCAATATCAATAACACAATTATGTTTTATCTTGAACACGCCAAACATGAAACTAAAGTGCGTTCAATTTAACTCCATTTTATTGCCATCTTGAATGATGTGTAGGGTGTATTCTTGATTTAAAAGTTCTCGTGACATGACAGTTCATATTAGTTAAGCTTTTTGCAAAATCACAAGTTAAAAGACAACAACGATGAACCTAGGTCTATTAGTCAATTCAAAGAAGAAGTGTATGCTCGAATCACGTTTAGAAGAAATATTTTAGAAAACGAGAGCGAGGAAATACGTTAAAAAGAATTTCAAATAAAGCAATGTTATAAGCTAAAAGTGAAGAAACAACAACTGGTCACGTTCTCCTATAGTACATTTTCAGACATTTTAGTCCTGATGGGTGTAGATATGATTTTGAGGACTAATCATACACCCCGTATTGGCACAACAATAATAGTAAAGGCCTATCTAAGATGAAAGCAAGTAAAAGGGGTTTGGAATGAGCATGCCACCATGAACCACAAATTGTTTACAAGAATAGCTGAGACATCTAACATGCAGCCACAGGCAACACGCCTTGGCCAATCATGACCACGACATCTGCCCTTATGCAATTTGTCAATATCTCTATCAACTTGCTCTTCATAAACTCAACGTTGTAGGATGAGGCTGACTTTAGGTCTCACGACACGCTTCTAGCTGATCTCAGCATTGAGGAGTCTTTTCCAACCTACTAGGAGCTGTTGAAAATCACTTCTCGGTTTGTTAACTCTTCAAGTCTTCTCTGTTGGTGTCTTTCCTACTTTCTTCGCTTGAAACAATTTCTTCTTTGCATGACGTCATACCACCTGCTTTTACTTGATGTTTTTTTGGTCGGAATAATAACGTTTCAAGTTACTGAAGTGGACAACAGGGTTAGTCTGTATCCATAGGAGCAATTGGATCCTATATGATGTCTTCCTAATCTTGTGGACAACTTTGACTAGTCCATAGAATTTTCGAACCAGTCTTTGGTTCTTGTTGCTTTGAACTCAAAGTTGATCTGACCTTAACTTATCATAACTCTCTATTTGCTTTGAAATTATCGTGGTCGACCCTTCTTTTCATCCGTCTGGATGGTATTTCTGCGTGAACATGTGTTGCTTTAGTGGTTTTTTTTTTTTTTTGTCTCCCTTCTTTAGTAGAGGTGTTGGCTTGGTGTCTTTGCCAAGCATTTGAGTGATCACTGACAAGAGCCTTTGCAGGTCAAATAAACCTGACTGTGAACATGCCATTTTGCTATTTGTAGAATTCAACTAGCAAAAGTTGAGCTGTATGACATCTATTTGTGGTAGGTGACATAAAACTAATCTTGTGATTTATCTCTCTTGGTAGGATTAAACCCAATTTCTGACCTTCTTGTTTTGGGTCGTGGTGTTCATGTAGTGGCAATAAAGTTTTTGTTGAGGTTGGCACACTTGAGCTCCCCCTTTTCAAATACAACAATGGCAGCAAGTGTAGATTCATCATGGCTAAGATTCTTTCTCAACTATACTATCATCATCATTTTCACCCCTTTTGGTTGATGGATGTTTGCCTGAATGATCGTTGGGTTAGACTCCGTTACTACTAGGCATTTTGCTAGGGACATGTAAATGACTTTGTGTTCTAGCAGGATGTCAATCCCTAACTATTTGGGCTCTAGAATGTTGGATATGAAGGCTGACGATTTATAGTAAAAATCTTATAGAGAAATATATATTAAATAATTATATATAGTAGGCGGTTACATATAGTGAAACTATATATAATAAACTTAAATCATATGTATACCCATTAGTATTAGTCAGTGCTTCCTAAATGTATATTTCTCATTCTCCATATCCTCTCTTTGCATACCTGAAGTCATTAATACAAAACCATTAGTCAATATTTCTTCTTACATTTTCTCTATCATGTTCTTTGTGTTCATTTAGATCAAGTGTGTGCGCTGTTGTGTGATTCTAATAACTAGTATCAGAGCGAGGAGAGATTCTCCACGATCTGTGAAGATGGAAAGTTCAAAGACTGGAATTGAAAAGTTTGATGGATTCGATATCAGTTTCTAGAAGATGCAAATTGAAGATTATCTATACGAGAAAGATATTCAGGAACCCATTTTTGGGGGTGAAGCTGGATACCATGACCACGGAGGAGTGGAAGCTCAAGGATTGTTACGCCGTAGATGTCTCGCACTATGCAACGAAAACTCTCTGTTTTCCTAAGGCTAGTCAGATATCTCATGCCACTCTTTTCCTACTCACCATATCTAGACACTATAACGTTGATCCACTATTGTCTTATATAGTTAACCTTCACTCTTTAACGTCCAAGGACATTTTATAACTACTACAAAAATCAAAACATACAATAAATTCATACAAGTTTTACAACATATCATATACTACAAAACAAGGTTAGACTGCTTACTTGGTCGCGGAGAGACATGAAATCGAGTTGAGTCATAGAGATATACGACTTTTTATCCTAAGAAAAAATCTATATAATTTAAATTCCGGCTGCTCTGATACCAATGTGTCACAACCCAAATTTCAAGGGTTCAAAACTCAAATAGAAACTAAAATTGAGAGTGAAAACAAATAAAAATAAAAGTAAATTAATATAAAATAAGAAAATGGTGTAAAATTAAAATAAGATTGAGAAAACAA
>NW_019268608.1:101615-124575 GCF_002738365.1 Cucurbita moschata | reverse complement strand
GTTTTTTTTTTTTTTTTTGTCTCCCTTCTTTAGTAGAGGTGTTGGCTTGGTGTCTTTGCCAAGCATTTGAGTGATCACTGACAAGAGCCTTTGCAGGTCAAATAAACCTGACTGTGAACATGCCATTTTGCTATTTGTAGAATTCAACTAGCAAAAGTTGAGCTGTATGACATCTATTTGTGGTAGGTGACATAAAACTAATCTTGTGATTTATCTCTCTTGGTAGGATTAAACCCAATTTCTGACCTTCTTGTTTTGGGTCGTGGTGTTCATGTAGTGGCAATAAAGTTTTTGTTGAGGTTGGCACACTTGAGCTCCCCCTTTTCAAATACAACAATGGCAGCAAGTGTAGATTCATCATGGCTAAGATTCTTTCTCAACTATACTATCATCATCATTTTCACCCCTTTTGGTTGATGGATGTTTGCCTGAATGATCGTTGGGTTAGACTCCGTTACTACTAGGCATTTTGCTAGGGACATGTAAATGACTTTGTGTTCTAGCAGGATGTCAATCCCTAACTATTTGGGCTCTAGAATGTTGGATATGAAGGCTGACGATTTATAGTAAAAATCTTATAGAGAAATATATATTAAATAATTATATATAGTAGGCGGTTACATATAGTGAAACTATATATAATAAACTTAAATCATATGTATACCCATTAGTATTAGTCAGTGCTTCCTAAATGTATATTTCTCATTCTCCATATCCTCTCTTTGCATACCTGAAGTCATTAATACAAAACCATTAGTCAATATTTCTTCTTACATTTTCTCTATCATGTTCTTTGTGTTCATTTAGATCAAGTGTGTGCGCTGTTGTGTGATTCTAATAACTAGTATCAGAGCGAGGAGAGATTCTCCACGATCTGTGAAGATGGAAAGTTCAAAGACTGGAATTGAAAAGTTTGATGGATTCGATATCAGTTTCTAGAAGATGCAAATTGAAGATTATCTATACGAGAAAGATATTCAGGAACCCATTTTTGGGGGTGAAGCTGGATACCATGACCACGGAGGAGTGGAAGCTCAAGGATTGTTACGCCGTAGATGTCTCGCACTATGCAACGAAAACTCTCTGTTTTCCTAAGGCTAGTCAGATATCTCATGCCACTCTTTTCCTACTCACCATATCTAGACACTATAACGTTGATCCACTATTGTCTTATATAGTTAACCTTCACTCTTTAACGTCCAAGGACATTTTATAACTACTACAAAAATCAAAACATACAATAAATTCATACAAGTTTTACAACATATCATATACTACAAAACAAGGTTAGACTGCTTACTTGGTCGCGGAGAGACATGAAATCGAGTTGAGTCATAGAGATATACGACTTTTTATCCTAAGAAAAAATCTATATAATTTAAATTCCGGCTGCTCTGATACCAATGTGTCACAACCCAAATTTCAAGGGTTCAAAACTCAAATAGAAACTAAAATTGAGAGTGAAAACAAATAAAAATAAAAGTAAATTAATATAAAATAAGAAAATGGTGTAAAATTAAAATAAGATTGAGAAAACAATACAACATTAAATATAAAATTAAATTAAATGATAAGAGAGTGTTGTTCAAATTTATCCAAACAGAAAAAAAAAAAAATGGTTTTGGATACAATTAAAAAAAAGACTCAAACACAAAGACAGACTAACGCAACATAACAACCCCATTTGTGAGTGCACAACCTTTGAAGGCTCCGTCATCTCAACGGTAAGTTCTATTACGAACCCATCCAAAATAATCACACCTGTGACCGCATCTCCTGACTTTAAACTGCTAGTCTAAACATGGTTTCGTCATGAAAGCTTTAGAGATAAATATATCTTTACAAAAATATTTGTCTCATAATTTATAATTAGTCATAAAAAGAAATAATTAGGTACAAATTTTGTCTAGAATTCAAAACTTTCAAATCTTACTATTCCTTAAACATTTTCAAATCGAGATTCTTGAACTCCTAGTACCTTAAATAAAGTTGGTATCCTCTAATAAAACAGGAATTTCTCTTAAGATCATTAAATTCTTATAGACTCGAGGCTCAATATCAATAATACAATTATGTTTTATCTTGAACACGCCAAACATGAAACTAAAGTGCGTTCAATTTAACTCCATTTTATTGCAATCTTGAATGATGTGTAGGGTATATTCTTGATTTAAAAGTTCTTGTGACACGACAGTTCATATTAGTTAAGCTTTTTGCAAAATCACAAGTTAAAAGACAACAACGATGAACCTAGGTCTATTAGTCAATTCAAAGACAATTTCTTTCTCCATCTTATCAATAATAATAACTCAACTAAATCCATATTATGCAAAGAAACAAGTTTATGACTCATAAAAATAACTACCTAAATTATGTCCTGATAATTTGAAAACATAAGTTGTAGTTGATAATTACACAAAAATTTCCCTAAATCCATGAATTCCTGTCCAATTAGTCAATCCTAAAGATTGTAACTAGCATATAGTAATTGAAGCTCAACATGAAGCAATTTAAAGTTCCCCTACATAACTAAAGTTCATCTCATCCTTAATGAAGCATGAATTGCACTGAAGTTCATGAAATGCTTATAGACTCAAACTTTGAGTACTATTAATGCAATTATGTTTCATATGAGTTTGTCATAAATGAAACTAAGGTGCATTCAATACAACTTTATTTTCTTGTCATACGAGGCAAAATAGAAAAATTAAATCAAACAAACTGATGAACTGAACCGAATCAATCCAACCAAAATTGATTAGTTTGTTTCTTTTGTTGGGTTGTTGGTTTATTTGATAACCCTTGTATATTATAACAATTCAAATTTTCGTTTTATAGCCCTCCAACTACTAAGAGAAAAATATATTTGAGTAGAAGCTAAAAATATTGGGTGTTCAAGAAAAGACATTTGGTTTAGTGGTATGATTCTCACTCGGGTGCAAGAAGTTTTGAGTTCAATTCTTGAAATGCCCCTATGTCTAAATCTCTTCTTACATAAGGACTTCCTATTCGACATCTTATACTTACCACCATGCTCCTAATACTCATAGTCTTTCTTAACATCCCATCCCATACACTTGTTCCAAGTGGTATAACAAGGGTATTTGGTCTAGTGGTATGAAAGACATTTACCAAGTAAATAAATACATTAAAATAACACAAGTGACACATATGTAAACTATGTTAATGAGCGGAGATGGTAGAGCGCTTGATTCCGATGTGGAAAGTAGGGAGATCGATACCTTGCAGCTCCAAATGAATCGATCACTAAACTTATGAAATAATGAGATTCCATCTTTCCTTATTTATGAAATAATGAGCGTAGATATTTTTTTTTTCATTTTTACAATTATTGATGACGGGAGGTTTAGGGTTTTCTGATGTAAGAATCGTGGGGATGTAATTCAGATAGTAGAGCGCTCACTTCTGATGTGGAAAGTACGGGGTTGATACCTTGCATCTCCAAATGAATCGATCACTAAATATATTATTACTTTTCAATTTTTTCTTATTTACGACATAATGAGTAGGGATAGTTTTTCATGTCACTATTATTGATGACGAGACGTTTAGGATTTTGTAACATAAGAATCGTGGGGATGTAGCTCAAATGGTAGACCGCTTGCTTTGCATGCGAGAGGTACGTGGATAGATACCACGCATCTCCAAAATAAAACTATGTTATTAAATATATTATTGAAAATTATTTCTTTTCAATTTTTCCTTATTCATGACAGGTTGAGTAGCCATATTTCTTCATTTTCACAATTATTGATGAAGGGACGTTTATGGTTTTTTGATGTAAGAATTGTAGGGATGTAGTTCAAATGGTAGAGCGTTCATTTCCCATGTGGAAAGTACGGGGATCAATACCTTGCATCTTCGATTGAATCGATTACTAAATATTTTTTTTTTTCAATTTTTTCTTATTTAGGACATAATGAGTCGGGATAGTTTTTCATTTTCATTATTACTGATGACGAGATGTTTAGGACTTTGTGACAAAAGAATTTTTGGGATATAGCTTAGATGGTAGAGCACTCGCTTTGCATGCGAGAGGTATGGGGATCGATACACAATTGTGGGGATGTAGCTTATGATGGGAATTTGAGGGTTTTATGATGCAACAATTGTGGGGATGTAGCTTGTGATTGGAAAGTTAGGGTTTTATGATGCAAGAATTGTGGTCATGTAGCTTATGATGGGAAATTTAGGGTTTTATGATGCAAGAATTCGGGGGATGTAGCTTAGATGGTAGAGCTCATTTAGCATGCGAGAGTTAAGGGGATATCCCGCATCTCCAAAAGAAACTATTTGTTATTAATATTTTACTTCTATTCAACCTTTCCTTATTTATGACATAATTAGCGGAGATATTTTTTCATTTTCACTTGATGACGGGACATTTAGGGTTTTCTGATATAAGTATTGTGGGAATATAGCTTAGATGGTAGATTGCTTGCTTAGCATGCGAGAGGTACGAGGATCGGATCGATACCCCATACCTCCAAAAGAAACTATTCGTTATTACTATTTTATTTCTGTTCAATTTTTCCTTATTTATGACATAATGAATAGCGTTATTTTTTTATTTTCACTATTGTTGATAACGAAATGTTTAGGATTTTGTGATGTAAGAATCTTGAGGATATAGCTTAGATGGTTGAGTGTTTGCATCCCATGTGAGAAGTATTGGGATCGATACCATGCATCAACAAAGGAAACAATTACTAAGTATATTAGTTCTTTTAAAATTTTCCTTATTTACGACATAATGAGCGGGGATAGTTTTTCATTTTCATATCATTGATGATGGGAAGTTTAGAGTTTTTTTTATGTAAAATCGTGGGAATGTAGCATGGGAGAGATACAGGGATCGATACCTCGCATCTCCAAAAGAAGCTATTTGTTATTACTATTTTATTTCAATTAATATTTCCTTATTTATGACATAATGAGTAGCGATATTTTTTCATTTTCACTATTATTCATGACGAGACGCTTAGGGTTTCGTGACGTAAAAATTGTAGAGATATAGCTTAGATGGTAGAGCGCTCGCTTTGTATGCGAGTTGTACGGGGATTGATAACCCGCCTCTCCAAAAGAAAGTATTTAATTTGTTATTATATTTTTTCATTTTCACAATTATCGATGCCCCGCATCACCAAACCAAACTATTTGTTATTAATATTTTGATATTTTTTTTATTTTCACTATTATTGATGATGGGACATTTAGGGTTTTATGATATAAAAATCATGGGGATGTAGCTCAAATGGTAGAGCATTCGCTTTGCATGCGATAGGTATGGGGATCGATACGTCGCATCTCCAAAAATAAGACTATCCATTATTAAATATATTATTTCTTTTCTATTTCTTCATTTTTACTATTATTGATGACGGAAAATTTAGGGTTTTGTGATGCAAAAATTGTGGGGATGTAGCTCAGATGGTAGAGCACTCGCTTAGCATGCGAGAGGTACGGGGATCGATACCCCGCATCTCCAAAAGGGAGAAATTATTTTTTTAAGTATGCGCATCTCCAAAAGGGAGAATTATTTTTTTAAGTATGAATTAATTTAACATGTTATGTATAAGGTGGGTACGAGAGAAAAAGAAAAGATACTTATAAAAAGATTATTATATCATTATGGCTGACTAATGTCCCACAAGCACATAGAGAGAGGACTTATTGTAAAGGGAATTTGATATATGATATACTACTTGTGGAGAGGGAAATTTGATATATGATATATATACTACTTGTAGAGAGGGAATTTGATATATGATATACTACTTGTGGAGAGGGAATTTGATATATGATGATATATGATATAGGAGAGGGAATTTGATG
The DNA here is from genome assembly GCF_002738365.1 of Cucurbita moschata. NCBI lineage: Eukaryota > Viridiplantae > Streptophyta > Magnoliopsida > Cucurbitales > Cucurbitaceae > Cucurbita > Cucurbita moschata. Next base: position 118,719 of record NW_019268608.1, on the reverse strand, counting down.
AATTCCTTAAAGAGATAGGAGCTCCTCCAAATGATAAGAGCTTATTGGATGAGGGAATTTAATTATGATATAGGAGAGGGAATTTGATGAATTCCTTAAAGAGATAGGAGCTCCTCCAAATGATAAGAGCTTATTGGATGGCGGTAGCGTCCCATGCATATGACGGAACTTATAAGAGCTTATACTACTTGTAGTGGAGAGGGAATTTGATGAATTCCTTAAAAGATTCCTCCAAATGATAAGAGCTTATTGGATGGCGGTAGCGTCCCATGCATATGATGGATCTTCTTCACAATTGCAATATCTGACCAATGAATATTGTTGTCATTTATAGCTTCTATCACAATAATATAAAATTTGGGGTCAAAGCCTATATGGGACTGAAAAGACCACCACACGCTTGTAGATTAAATTATATCTACCACCTCTGAAATTTTCCACGGCAAACCTTCCAACAGCTTGCACTTCTTCATCATTGACATCCTTAATTGGAACTAGATTTTAAGGCAAATCTTCTCCACGACTCACTTTGGAACACTTTTATAGATAGTTTCAACAAACTTACTTTGCTCGTGAATACTTTAGAGTTCAATATTTATAGTTGGAGAATGCTATTCAAATTGATAGGGTCGAATCTTACAACAAAGTCTAATTGAGTCTCCCTCTATTAGGAGATAGCTTCGAATCAAATTCTTTAGTTTGGACAATGGTTGCATTGTTTTAGTCAAACAACCGAGACTAGTGTACTACGAATAGTATAAACATTTGTACATGTATTTTCTTACATATTAACAATTGTATACAAATAATAATTAAATTTATGAGTAGAAGTTTGGATGGAGTTTTATTAAATAGGTAATCTTAAAGTTTTTTATCTAAAAATATATAAGATTTTTTTTATATACATTTAGGAGAATAAAACAAAGATTCAATAAGATGTCATTCATGCCATGTTTTAATTTTTATTCTTTCTTGTTTCCCAAAGATTAAAAAAAAAAAAAAGTTATCCTCTCTCAAATATGGTTCGTTATTTGATTATTTTCTCTTGAGTGAATTTTAAGTGAAACACATTCTCTACCCAAGTAATTGCAAGATGCAAGCTTCACACTAAGAGGAATCAAAGTCCCAAGTATCAACGCCCTTTAAGTGTCAATTTTTATTCTCCATCTCAACATAAATTAAACTTATTTTCGTGAAGATATCTATTTATAAAAGAAAAATATCTCAGAGTTAAAAAAATAAAAATGAGATATAGATACGAGACATAAATATGATACCAAATAGATATGGTAACTGTTAGGATTAGATTTGATTGAGTTATTTGGATTAGATTTGATCTAGTTATTTGAATTAGATTTGATTTAGTCATCAATTGGATGAGAGATTTCTCCCAATTCTTCTGATCTTTCCAATTTTCTTTTTCTGTTCCTAACAATTTGATATCAGAGCCATGCCCTAAACTAGTTAAAACTAGAAGCAGCAGTCTTCTAAGTGTGTCATAATAAAAGTATGTCGATGGAGAGTCCACTTGTGCAGTTTGATGGAGGAAGGAGTCAAGGTCGTGGAAGCTTTAGAGGCAGAGGAAGGGGACGAGGCAGACAAACCTTCAACAAGGCCATAGTGGAGTGCTATAACTGTCACAAGCTAGGACATTTTCAATGGGAATGTCAAGCATGGTTGTAACCGGAAAGGGTAATGTACGACTGGAAGTGATTGGAATCATAATGATAATCACGGGAGTGTTCTATGTGCCAGACCTGAAGAACAATTTGTTGAGTAGTGGTAAATTGCAAGCAAAGGGGGTTACCTTTTTGTTTCAAAATGGAACATGCAAGGTGTTTCATCCTGAGAGAGGCTTAATCATGGAGACAAAGATGTCTTTGAATCGAATATTCGTATTGCATGCTATTTCTCAGCCTGTAGCAGCCACTCAAACTCAATTGAAACTTATGGGGAGAAGTGGTTCAAGGTCTCTGTCATACACTCACCGCTCCAATTCCTATCGCCATAGTCAGAGAAGCAGAAGGGACCCAAGTCCTTCCCCCTATCATTCCATTACCCATTCCAGGAGAAGCAGCCGTTCAAGTTCCCTCAGCCGCCAACACAGAAATAGGTCTTCCTCGTTATCTCCTTTCCCCAAATTGTTCAGTTTCAAGGAAGTTGTGCATCCACTGATCGGAATCATTCCATAGAGAAGCTTAAGAAAGAGGAAGAAGAGAAGAAAAGACGTGAAGCAAAGTTGAAGAAGTTAGAAGAAGATGCAGCTAGGAGGATGGAAGAACTAATTCAGAAGAAGATGCAGCTAGGAGGATGGAAAAACTAATTCAGAAGAAGGTTGGAGAAAGGCTAAACTCTGAAGTGACTAAATTAGAAATACAGAGGAGAATAGAGGAAGGTCGCACGAAGTTGTTTGTTGATGTTGATGTGCAGCTTGAGAAAGAGAAAGAAGTCGCTCTTACTGCTACAAGACAAAAAGAAGAACAAGCACGGAAAGAGAGAGAAGAGCTAGATAAAATGCTAGAAAAGAAAAGAAGAAGGGTAGAAAAAGCACAACGACGATTAGTTCTGGAGCTGCAGCGGAAGGAAGAAAAACAATATTGTGAGCTCGAGTTGATTTAGAGACAAAAAGAGGAGGCATCTCAGAGAACTAAGCTAGATGATAAGAGTTTGAGTTATGTTGTGCTGGTAGTTAGTGAAGAGTCAAAAGCTTACCGACTCTATGATATAGAAGCGACAGATGAAAATAATGATACAGAAGTGGAAGATGAAAATAATGATATAGAAGCGACAGATGAAAATACTACAGAGGAAAATACAACCCCTTAAAGGGAAACCGGGATGCTAAGGAATTAAAAAGCTTTATTTTTGACGTAGAACAATACTTGAAGGTTATTGGAACTTGCTCATAGGACCTAAGAGTTACATTGGTCGCAATGCATCTCATGGACGATGTAAAACTATGGTGGCACTCGAAGGTGAATGGTATAAAAAATGGGTCATGCACCATAAACTCATGGGAAGATTGTTGTTGGAATCGATGCAATCGACGCTCCTCTGGATGAGTTGCCAATCAAAGACCTGACGTTTGATGTTGACCCTTTTGAAGAAAGAGCCACACGATCGAACAGCTCGAAACATCGCGGTAACTTTGAGAACTCTATCACACACATGAAAGGACGTGTCGAAGAGTTAGACATTACCCAAAACATCATAGTAAAACTCTTCAGCGATTAGACAAAAGACTTTAGGACAACTACACCAAAAATTTATTGTTGTCCAACGGTTTGGATATTTGGCTTTCACCTAGGAGAATCTGGTTTGATTCTCTGAAATTGAATATTATTTTCTTATTTCTTTCTATTTTATAGTTTCATCTTTTGTCACCAATTATATTTAAACTCTACCTCATTCTGAGGGCACTGTAATGGTCAAGTTCAATAGTATCTTAGATTAAAAAGACTTTTATGAACATCGTACCTATGTTAGTGTTATGTAATAGATATTTGTTTCAATTTCAACAAGTGGGGTTGAGGTGATTCAAATTGTTAATGCAATAATCCGGCTATTTTCGAGGTCTCTCTTGTTGAACGCCATCATGGTTTAGATGTGCACCCGAGTGAGTTTGACAAGGAGACCCAAATTTAAACTTTACCTACGTTTGAGAGGCACTATAATGGTCAAGTTTGATGGTATTTTAGATTAAAAAGACTTTTATGAACTTTGTACCTTTGTTAGTGTTACTTTTTACCTTTGTTAGTGTTATGTTATAGACATTTGGTCAAGTTCAACAAGTGGGGTTGAGGTGATTCAAATGGTTAATGGCACTTTATTTGATTCAAATTGTTAATGTGATAATCCAGTTGAATAGTTACAGGTTATTTCCAAGGTCTCTCTTATTGAACGCCAACAAGACTGGAATGATTGAGATGAGCACGTGAGTGAGTTTGACCAAATTGAAATAAAATCAAATAAAATCACTAAAAAAAAATCAATAAAATAGATAAAATAAATTGAAAATAAATTAGCCTTATGACACTTCCTTCAACTCGAAGGGCCGTAAATAAAGGATTCCTTCGCCCAAGACCCATGATCCAACTCCCAACATGGAAATGATAAGCTATAGAATCATTCCAAGAACCTCAATGGATGGGTTACAAACTTACATTACCAATCTCGACAACTGGACGTGTCATCTGTGTTAGAAGAACGACCGCATTAGAGCAAGTCATGAGGATAGAAGATGCGGTGAACTCTTAAAGAATAGTCAAATTGTGCAACGCAAACCACATGCGGTGAACATGAATCGAACAACACATGACCTTTAGATCTTCAATCTGACACTCTCCGAACTGAGCTATCCCCGCAATAATTAGAAATCAAAATTCATCAGTAAAGATATTTTCATTGATTCATTGAGATTTTAAAAAGAAATAATGACTAATTTTTTATTGAATAGTCAGGTTATGCAAATAGAAACAGGTGCGGTTAACGGGGAGATCGAACACATGACCTTCAAATAAATCTGACGCTCTCCAAACTGAGCTATCCTCGCTAACATTAAAAATGAAAGTTTTGATGTAAAGATCTTTCCGCTAATTAATTGAAATTTTAGAAAGAAATGATCACTAATTTTTGATTGAATAGTCAAATTGTGCAATGTGAACCATGTGTGGTTAACGTGGATCGAGCACGAGACCTTCAAATCTTCAATTTAACGCTCTCTCAACTGAGCTATCCACACTATAGTTAAAAATAAAAATTCATCAGTAAACGTATTTTCGCTAATTCATTGAAATTTTAAATAGAAATAATCACTAATTTTTAATAAGATATTCAAGTTATCCAACTTGTATAAGGTGCGGTGAACTAGAACACGTTAGGTATTTCCGATAATTCATTGAGATTTTAGAAAGGAATAATGACTAATTTTAGATTGAATAGTCGAGTTATGCAACTAGAATTAGGTGCACTGAACGTGGAGATCAAACACGTGACCTTCAAATCTTCAGTCTGACTCTCTCCCAAAAGAGCTATCCCTGCTAATATTAAAAATGAAAATTCATAAGTAAAGGTATTTCCGATAATTCATTATGTTTAAAAAAAGAAATAACCACTAATTTTAGATTGAATAAGCAAGTTATGTTTTTAGATTGTATAGTCACATAATAAACTTGTATTAGGTGAGTTGAACAGGGATAAAACACGTGTGACCTTCAAATTTTCAGTCTAACAATCTCCCAACTAAGCTACTCTTGCTAACATTAAAAATGAATATTCATCAGTAAAGGTATTGGATACACTTCTGGAAATTCAACAAAATGCAATAGTATTAGACCGATATGCTAGATTTAAATCTCGCTTTTGGAAAATTCAACAAAAGGCATTAGGTACGCAGTTGTAGTACGACATTCCACCCATAAACAGATGGTCAAACAGAAATGCTCAAGCAAATATTGGAAGACATGTTGAGGGTATATGTGATGGATTTTGGAGGAAGTTGGGATAAGTACCTACCCCTTATGAAATTCGCTTATAATAATACTTGCCAAGCCACCATACAAATGGCCACATACGAGGTTCTCTATGGATGAAGATTTCGATCCCCTATCCTTTGGGAAGAAGGGGGGCAAACGACAACTATTGGGCCAGAGCTGGTGCAAATTTCCAACGCCGCAGTCCAGAAGATTAAAGCTAAGATACAAACCGCACAAAACCAAGAGAAAAGCTATGCAGACCTAAGGCGCAAGGACATGGAATTGTAGGTAGGGGATCATATATTCCTAAAGGTAGCACCCAATGACAGGGGTGCTCAGGTAGGGTGAAAAGGGGAAGCTAAGCCCTAGGTTTATCCGTCCCATTGAGATATTAGAAAGGATTGGATCTGTGGCCTATAGAATCGGGCAATGCCCAAACTTGTTTACAGTACATAATATCTTTCATGTTGACCTAACGTATAAAGAAGACCCGATTTAAATAATAGACAAGAAAGTCAAATGATTGAGAAACAAGGAAATCCATCTTGTTAAGGTCCTATGGAAGAATCATAGAGTAGAAGAAGACACTTGGGAAACAGAAGGCAAATAAGAACCTTGTACCCTGACCTATTTTAGAATAAGCACTTTCGATGACTGAAAGTTTTCGAAGGAGAGGAGAATTTGCAACACTCAAGGTCTCCAATAAGAGACAGTGTATAATCCCTACTAGGTTGTATGTAGAAGCAAAGAACAAGTAAAATTGAAAAAACATTGAGAAAATGGTACTTTTTCAATTTTTATAAACTTCTCGAATCATTAAATTTTTTATAGAATAAGAATTACAAGGTGCTTAAAAAAGGAAGGCTCGGAGAAGACTTTTCTGGCAGAAGATTCAGAAAATTCAAGAATGAAATTATAGAAATTCTAGATGTTTCAATGGTAGTGGAAAATCTGTCTATAAATTATGAATTAGGGTAGACTATTAGGCGAAAAAGCAAGCTTAATCGAGTACCCAATCGAGAGATACAAGTTTTTTGTTTTGGGGTGTCGTGTTCATGGGTTTACCTCGAATTCAAGAACTATAGTCCACTATTCATTTCCAAACTTGTTTCTGCACCTTCTAAATAAGTTTACCCATAAGTTTAGTTTGGTGAAGGAAAGAGGTCCTCAAAGTGCTAGTAGGTTTTCACACGAATTAGTCCACGTTAGGTTACCCTCTAATGTTTTCCTAAGTTAAAACCTCAACTCCTAAAGCCTAACCCATGACATTATGTATAAACCTAGGTTCATCAATAATCCATATACCAAGTATCTAGAAGTATGTGAATAACATGCTAAATAAGTTGCTAGGATCCATACCCATAAGTAACCATTATCTGCATTACGATGTGTACTAAAAGGCCCCTATTCCTCTTTAGGTAGGATGTCCTGCAAAATGTATCATGAGCTAGATGTTATGATAGGCCTACCTTTCCCATCTGTTAAACGAGATGTCCTGCACCACGATTTACTAGTAGGACTACATGATTATGACGACACCACTCATGTGTTCATGGGGAGAAAACTGAAGGTTATTTTCGGGGAAGGTTTTCAGGATCAATATATGATACATGACACGATGACCTCTAAGTTCTAAGATCCTGAAAACATAACAAAAAGTAATATCTTAGCTTAAGGTTGCGATTAAGAACCTACTAGTAGGTTACTTACTAAGTTTTACTCACTCCATGTTTATCATTTTTTTTTTCAAATAACTAAGAGTTGGTCGTGGATGAGAGTGGACTTTGGAGTGTGGGCCATGGACTAGCCTCTATTTTTAATCTAGTATTTTTTTGTTCTTCTTTTGAGTCTGCTTCTTATTTTATATTTGTAACGGGTATGTATATGTAACACCCCAAAAATGAAGGAAATTAGCTCCCATAAGAATAAGCCACTCATGAAAGACCCAAAGGATAGAAAGGAAAAAAAAATTAAAGGATTAAGCAAGAACAAGGGACTTAGTCAAGTAACTCGTGTACCCTAACAAGTGATTTCAAGGAGTTAAAGGCCTTTTGAAAATGATTGGAAAGGAAAAAGTAAATGAAAAAGGAAAAAAAGTCATTTTATCAATTATCAAGAATCTTTACGGATTTGTAATTCCTTATCTTGAAGGAATCTCAAGATTCAAAATCAGTGAGAAATGATCAAAAAAGCGGCGAGGAATTTGTAGAAAAATTATAGATTTTTGGAGAAAAATAATAATAAAATATTCAAAAAGTGGCAAATTACGAAAATACCTCTAGAAGAATGGATAATTACATAAATGCTACTCTAATTAGAATCAGAGAATCTACCGTGACCATCCGAGCAAAATCTTTCGAACTTAAATTTCAACTGTCGGATCTCCTCCAAAATTTGATATGATCTAGAACGAATACGCACAGATCATCACATCCAACGACTAGTATTCAAAGCCAAGGTCGGTAAGGATATGATCGGAGTTGATATCTCCGAAAAATTATCTAGAAAGTTCGATCTTTAAATAACGAAGATTCTGGAGCTCTCAATGTCGGTTTAAGCTCCTACTATAAAGTCTGAAGTAGGAGCAACAATACGGAATAAGAATCGAGAAAGGTCGATCCCCCAATCGAAGGCAATAAGCGTTTAGATTGTGGGTCTCCTACTCTCAGATTTCTTCCAAATTCGAGAGAAATCATCCACTATTTCTCTTCAATGTTCTAAATAACGAAGAATCTGGAGCTCTCAATGTCAATTTAAGCTCCTCCTATAAAGTCTGAAGTAGGAGCAACAATACGAAATAAGAATCAAGAAAGGTCGATCCTCAAATCGAAGACAATAAGCGTTTAGATTATGGGTATCCTACTCTCAGATTTCTTCCAAATTCGAGAGCAATCCTCCACCATTTCTCTTCAAACTTATTCCTACCGTTTCTCAACAAGATTACCCACAAGTTCTATGAAGGAATAGAGTGCTGAAAGTGCCTAGAAACCATTCCCCCAATTCAATCAGCCATTGAAGAACTTCAAGAAAAACTTGAAAATCCAATTCGAGGATACATGATGATTCATCGAGCAAGAATGATTCCAATCAGTTTCTGCACCTCCAAAGAATACTTCCATAGAAGACCACAAAGAAAAATAACCTCGAGAGCATGTCGAATTGAAGGAAATAGGTTTAGAAATTAAATTGGGGATAAGAGTCGAATTCCTATCTACGATCTCTTTTCCTTCAAATTAAGGATTCCTCTAGCTTCAGAGGAAGAAATTGAGTAAACTTGATGAAGGAATCGAGAGATGAAACATCGTAGAACAAGTTATCCAAGACATCGAAAATCTAGCCTTTCGAGTGAGTTGCATACCGAGAATGATTTTTGGAAATTAAGGTCTTACACTCAAAGACGTTCCTCCAAACAAATTCCTTTAGCCTGAAGAAAGGATATGGAAGAGGTTCAAGGAAGAAATAGGGCCTTGAAACCCCTAGAATCGGCTACCCAATAAGAAATCCTTTGTTTTATCTCCAGCGATAAATCATATTTTGGATGAACTTTCGAAGCGAATAGCTTAGGCTACGATCCACGAGAAGGTATCAAATCAATCCCTAGCCCTACCTTGTAATACCCATCTTTAAGTTTCACAAAGAAATCGAGGAGAGAAACGCTGTAAATGTGGTTGTACAGGTCGAGTTTCAGATGGTAGAGACGCGAAAAATGCGCATTTTCTTCCTGTTCAAAGGAAGAGAACGATGATATGGCCAGTTCAACTGAACTATCCAAGAAAACTCAAAATTTTACCTTTTCTCGGGTTTTCTCAATTTTAGCCCCATTTCAGACCGATTCTCCTAGAAAATCTTATGGTTTCAGAAAATAGACACAATAAGGAGTATGTGGAAGGAAATATGAAGTAATTCAGATACTGGAAGCTTAAGAATGGACGTCCCAAACGTCGACGACGAGGCAAGTAGCCACCTTTGACTTTTTGTTAAGAAATACTTGTAGAAATCGCTTGGATTTTCATATGAACCCTAAACCAAGTATGAATTAAGGATATATGAAAGAGAAACCCAAAGAACCGTGAGTTAAGACCTTGAACCGATTAAATAGCTCGAGATTTAAGTAACATTAAAATAACCTACTATATGAGCTCCGCTGCCTATCAAATTTTAATACTAAGCATATTATAGTATGCTGAGGTTAGATATGAAATTTTGTGGTCATTGGATAAGGATAAGTAGGTAAACAAAGAAACGGTGCAAAATGACCATAATGCCCCTAAGGTAATTTACCTTCGGTTCATGACCTAGATGACCTTTAAATGCTATGAAATTCATCAGTAGATCTTATTTTATGAAGTGTTATATGAATCCTTATCCCAAGAGGTTTATATAAGGTAATGAAGTTTGGGAGTTATTGGAAAACTTTAGTTAGCGAAACCAAGATACGGGAGAAAATGCTCATCACCATCCATATGACCTTTGCCATGAATTACGATGTTTATAAGTTTTGTAGTCAATGTTACCAATGTTTGCTGCACACAAAAAACGATAGGGAAGTTAAATTTTTAAGTCACTTTTGGAAAGTATGGTGGATTGTTTTCACCTACATGTCATCCTCAGATTCATGAGCAAACTGAGGTGGTTAATAAAATATTAGGAGCCTTGCTTAGGGCTATTATTTATAAGAATATTAAGTCATAAATTCGGTAAAAAATTATTGTTTTCAACTACATGACATCTTCAGATTAATGACCAAACTGAGGTGGTTAATAGAACATTAGGAGCATTGCTTAGGGCTATTATTTGTAAGAATATTAAGTCTTGGGACGAATGTTTGCCATTCATTGTTCTCTTTCTGAAGTTGCTTATGAATTTAATCCACTTACGCGTCTTGATTTGCTTTCTATTCATTCTAATATTTTTGTGAGTAAAGCAGCCACAAGTAAGGCAAATGGGATCAAAACATTGCATAAAGAGGGGAAGGAGACAATTGAGAAACAAAATTTCAATGTTGCTTCAAGAATTAACAAAGGACGGAATGAAATCATTTTTCAACCTAGTAACTGGGTTTGGATACATTTTCGTAAGGAGTGATTCCCATCTCAAAGGAAGACAAAGTTACATCCAAGAGGGGATGACCCTTATCAAGTCCTTGAAAAAATTAATAACAATGCATATAAAATGATCTTCCAGGATAATTTTTAGCACATTCTACTTTCAATGTTGCTGACTTGAGTCCTTTTGATGTAGGTGATAATTTTCTGATTCGAGGATGAACCCTTTTGAAGACGGGGAAGATGATAAGGATCACGGTGTTCCAAATGTTCCAACTGAACCTATTACACGATCCAAGACCAAGAAGATTCAACAAGCATTCATTCTTCATCTACAAAATTGGATAGGCTCGGTTCAACTGTTATTTCATGTGTTACAAGCTTATTAGATTGAGAAATGACAATTTGGAGCTTCATAAGTGAATATTTACACAGTTGAAGGAGCAAATGAAGTTGCAAGCATCATTACATGAGTTATTAGAAAACTTTATTTATTTTTAATTTCATAAAGTTTGTAACGGTAGAATTGTCAAATTGACTTCGTTTTTTTTTTAGATTTAAGGGGATCGAGATTAAATCCCGGCCACTAACTTATTTTGTGGGAGACTATAAATGCCCACAAATTATTATGTAAAAATCAGATTTGTGATGAATGGAATTGATCTCTCAAGTTGAGAAGTTTCCGTTCAAAATTCGAGCATCATCTATGCAAGTTTCATGTCATTCTTGTGGTAGAATTGCATATGAGCCATGCAGTCACTTTTCCACATTGTGTGGTTGAGTGAAATTCTCAACCTTGTACTTATTTTTTGGGATTTCTTTTCTCAGTATTCATTGAAATTTATCCTGATACAAACAAGTTTATTTTTGTAGGGAATGTATTAAGCACATGAATTTATTAATTACGGTGAACTTTGTATAAAACGAAGTAAATACAAATGGAGTAACATGAGATAGAAGTAAACATAGTAATAAAAAGAAACTACATAAACTTAAAGGAAGTTAATCCCATTTTACAATATAAATATTGTTCAATTGTAGCAAAGAAGTAGTTTTAAAAACTAGCCACTCCAGGTCAATCTATGTTTGGAAAACTAAAATAAAGAAAAAATAAATAAATAAAAATATTTTTCAAAAACTTAGTTTGGTGTGAAATTTTGCGTAAAATTCAAATGTTTTTTTTTAATGGATAAAACACATAATTTTGAAATAAAACAAAAAAATTAATAAATAAATAAATAAAATAGTTATCAATGCATGGGCTCCCTATGGCAATGCTGCTTGAACTGTGTGGTAGACCATGTGAAGTAAACCTGACAATAATAGTAGGTTCTAAAGCACAAAAATATGTGGATAAATTTCATATATTGAGGTGTGAAAAACATATACACACTGGCAACTAAAAATAATAGATCCACTATAAGGGTATTTGGTTTAGTGGTATGATTTTCTTTTCTTTCTCTTTTTTTTTTTTTATTACAAATTAGGTGGAATGAACAAACAAAAATAATGAGTTTAAAATTACCAAACAAAATATCAATTTTCAAATGGAATGGAGACAACAAGAATATACAAAGGAAATTTTTGTATATATGATTTTCTTCAAATCTTGGAAACTATGAGGATTCCTCTCCTTTCTTGACATAAAGACTTACTTTTTCGGGATTTGGACCATAAACAGTTATCTACTCTTACTCCTACTCCCTTCTCTAAGAATCAACATAGCATAATCATTCCATGAAGGCCGAGGTAGTCTTATAAAAGAAGATGAGGGTACCACTTTCAAATCATTCCATGAGGACTTGAAAAAGTTTTGTAAAAGAAGATGAGGGTACCACTTTCTATTGCATAATTTCTATGTGAATAGAGAATGAACCATATTCTTGGGAGATAAGATAGAGCCTCGAGCATAACATTAAAGGCATTACACAAATTGTTCTATGATATTTTTTTTAGGAACTCTTTGTTATGTTGTCCGCTGAAGGTTTCAGGAAAGGGACACAGATTCTCTATTGCACTAATCTCCCAATAGAAGTTTTACCTAGGTCATCTGTCGTCACAATCCTTTTAAGGAAGATGCGCCCAAATAACCGATGAAGAAGTTTCAGAAAGCCATAGGTTCGAATCCTGTCACCTTGATGTGGTATTCTTAGGGGCCGAAGTGCAAAGCCCCATAGCCTATCTGTGGTCAGGAAGGCAGGCGAACCGCGCACACTGAAAAAAAAAAGAAAGAAGAAGATCTCCTTTTTTATAACACGTAGCATGTCATTCTTTTGTCTTTTGAAACACCTTACCTTATCAGTCATCAGGTAGGTTTTTGGTATCATATATCGAGATAATTATTATGAAAAAGCTATTCTACTAGTGTGACTGAGATACCCTTTCTTTGTGGTATCAGTCATGCTATTTGAATAGCTTGAAGTCATCATAGCCTCTCCACCGGTTTCGAACACTCCTTCGGCATCAATGTGCTCCAATGAAAGAGATCAGACCCTTTCCTGAACTAGAAAGTTGAAAGCGAGCTCTTTTCGTGTATACGCAATCTCGAAACCCAATTAGATCGCGGACTGTGTCCTCAACCCTAGCGAGTATGAGTGCTTGGTAAGAGAGAATGTCGAATGAGAAAGACATTCGATTACGGCAACATTCGCAACTACCAAAGTGCACTAAACCTAGTAGAGATCTTCGACCTAACGATAATGGAACTTCAAGCCCATTTAATCAATCCGCTTTGTACCTTATTGTTGACCGAATCGGATGCACACCAGGCCTAAATTGTCTCTCAGTCACCCAGAGAGGAAAGGAAGATTAGACCGAAGTTTACAAAGCGAAGAGAAAGTGGATATGAGTTCTACATGCTTTCATTTCCAAAAGCTTCGCTTGCCTACAGTACTTTATTCAGGATCTGAATTCCTTGATCATTTCGTTGGTGGATAACACAAATGAAATCGCTTCCCTGACCGCCCATCTTATGAGTCCATTCTTGTCTTGTTGGTTTGTTGTACTATTTTATACCTCTCTCGATTGATAGAAAGACGTTCGGGAGCTGGGAGGGCCTATTGTGAGGGAAATTTCCTTTTCACGGTAGGCAAAGGTAAAGCGGGAGCTGCATATGTCCACGGTGATCAAGGCAGAGTGACTCCTTCTTTAGAAGAGGTTGGTTTTATCGAAACTGTTAGATCCGCTTTCATTAAAGAAAAAATAGGAGCTCTTGGTTTGGCCGATGTCGATTAGTATGGCAATGCGGACTCGACTCATGATGTGGATTCCGCTTTTCATACTGCTGCTATGAGCTGGAAGAGCTGGTAAGCTCTCTCGCTAAACGAAAGGAAAGAGCACGTACGGGTTGACCTTGTTACGAGGGGCGGGGCCAGCCAAAGAAGGTCAGTCGGACTAGGTTAGGACCCTTGATCCGGTTCAGCTAGGTTCTTGTCGGGTTTTATGTCCTAAAACTCATAGTTTGTAAACAAAAACATATTCTATTTTCAATAAAGTTATTATTGGTGTTTATTTAGTAAAGATTGTTATTGAATAAAGTGAACTTTACGATCATTAATCTAAATCCAATAAACTAAGAACACTCTGGCTATAGTATGATTACTTGAACTATATGTAGAGACATAAGAGTGAATAAAGTTCAAGTATATATAGTCAAAATGATCTATAGTATAAGAATAAGGCTGAGTACCTTATTTTGGGGACACTATGGGTGCGGCCCACTTTTGTATATGATATAAACAATGTGATCACTAAATTGTACATGTGGAGACATGTGAGTGGGGGCGTCCTATGCAATGAGTATTGCATAAGATTGGACCATGAAGAAAACCACTCTCACTTTACAATGTCGTTTACTGTTGAGACTGATTTTCTTTTCATTAGATAACCTAGGTAACTCGGTTTTAATCCTGAGCTAACCATGAACTCCTGTTTATTGGGAATTATCCTTAGATTTGCATGGGTGAGAGTGGCTCTAGTTCGCCGACTCAATAGGCCTCCATTCCAGGGGTATGACTGGGTGAATGGCTAGGGACGTGGGGTGCAAGATGGAATTCACTCCTACCCACTTTTAAGGATAGAAGAGAGGTAGTTCCCTTAAGCACTGACTCCAGGTCTTGAACAAGGGACCCCACCCTCTCATTAGCCTGAGAGGGATTCGGTTTACTGGTTGGACCACAAACCAATTGTTCATTAGAGGATCAGTGAGACATAAGGAACAAGAAGTAACTTTAGGGGTAAAACGGTAAATTGACCCAGCTCTAGTTACGAACAACCTGTGAAGGATCGACTTACTAATCATGGTTATATCAAATGGATAGAAATATATCTATAGTGAGGGGAGTGCAACTACTAGGCTATAGTGGAGTGTCCTAGTAGTTAACGAATGTTGGTTAACAAGGTTAAATGAGTTTAACCGGTTAATCTTGGATCGTTGGAGCCCATGATCTATAGGTCCATTAGGTCCCTCTGCTAGCTCATATCGGACTAAACCATAGAACAGTGTGATGAGTGAGTTCGAAGTGTTCGAATTCAACTTAGGGAATATGCACTACATATATACGATATATTTAACTGCATTTTTGTCTTATTTACGAATTAAACAAAAAGAGAGGATCTAAGATATTTAAATAAGATTTAAATATCTTAATCAATTATGTGTCGGAATTCATTGGGATTGACATTTGAATTATTATTAAATATTAATTAAATAGTTTAATAAATCATTTAATGTTACTTTAATTTGAAATTCATTATTCAAATTAATTGTTGAATTAAAATGAAGAAAGTCAAAATGTTGACTTTATTTAATGGAAAAATCCATGTTAGTGGAATTTTGAGGTGTCAAAATTTGGTTTAACCAAACTTGCATGCCAAATAACCCCACAAGTTTGAGTGGAATTTTGAGTGTCAAAATTTGGTTAACTCAAACATGCATGCTTGCCACATAATCCCAAACATTTGAGTGGAATTTTAAGTGTCAAAATTTGGTGATCTCAAATTTGCATGAACATGCAAACATGACTCTTTAAATAGAGTGATCATGGTACATGGAAGGTCTTCTTCTTCTTCTTGGTGAAAAGCCTTGAGAAAAAACCTCTCACAAACACGATTCCACTCCTCACTCACCAGATTCCACTCCTTTTCTTGCTCGAGCCAAGGGATCATTCAGTTTCTACCAAAAAGTTCGCTATCTATTAGTTGTCGTAAACGAATGTATTTCTCATTTCATGTTAGCTCCTCCAAGAGCTTCCTGGTTCGTAGTAGATGAAACCTTGGACTTCTATCAGACTTATAGCATTGCCTTGTGAGCTCGCCGTTGAGGGTTGGCCTTACAGGAGATCGAGCAGCCTTTCTATCCTTACATGGTATGCTTTCCCGCTTATCGTGCAACTAGCCAACTAGCCAAAGAGAGAGGGATCATATGTCAATCAATTTGTATGTGCATTTTGTCCGTCTTGTACTTGCCTGCTTAGCTTGGATCCAGGTCGTTGGATCCAAAGTCCAAAGTGCTAACCACTACACCATAGAACCCCTTGTAAAAATTTATTTTGGAATGGTTTTTCCTATTTTATGCAGATTCCACAAGAAGAGAGATCCTATCACGAGTAAAACTCAAGTTATTGGATTCAAAATTCTAGAGCTGTTTTATCTAACTCGTTGTGATCTTGAGCACCTTTAGAGTGGTTGCATAAGTAACCCTCTAGTGTTGATTGAAGCTCTTAGAGAACATGTAATTTTATATATTTCTTATAGTTAATTTATATATTTTTGTATATTACAAACAAATTGAAATAATACTTTACATCCCAGTCTTTCTTTCTTTGGTGCAAAACTTAACATGAAAACTATATTATTTCAATATTCACTCGAGAAACAAGGGGTGAAAACTATATTATTTCAAACCCTCCATTATTGCTTCTACTTTGCATGAAAATGCTTTCACTAAACCATGTTACTAACTGGTTGGTTTGGTTCCGTTCAATTCTTAGGTCCTTTAGATTGATCGACCTAGCTCAATTAAACTCTTGATAATATAAAAATCATAAGTTTCTTAAATTATGTTAACTAAAAGTTTAACCCCTAATTTTTTTTAGAATATTTATCTTTGTGTCTAGTTGATCTCTAAATGCTTAGAAGTATCTAATAAGACTTCTATTTAAGGAACTTTTCTCTATAAAAGATGTAAGGCTTCAGGTTTATTATTAAGGAATTTTAAATGAGTGATTTGATATATCACAGAGGACAAAATATTTATTTGTTTCAAATATCTTATGTTGACCATTCTTTTTCTAATGGCATTAGATTGAATCTCATTAATAACAATATCCCAAAACTCAGGTAAAGATGACATCAAAATTAATACTTTAATTTCATCTTCAAAATTTACTTCCACTTAACTCAGTTGACTTATAATCATAATAGTCATTTATTCAACAATAAGGGTGTTAGCATGCATTTGGAAATGAACCATATCTAAAAAATTTAGATAAAATAGAAAAGAATTGTAATCTCAAAGACAATGATACTATGTGAAACTAGCCTCAACTTAACTCTTAGGGGCGGTAAACCAACGGTTCCTTCACC
>NW_019268608.1:96408-101605 GCF_002738365.1 Cucurbita moschata | reverse complement strand
AAATAACCCCACAAGTTTGAGTGGAATTTTGAGTGTCAAAATTTGGTTAACTCAAACATGCATGCTTGCCACATAATCCCAAACATTTGAGTGGAATTTTAAGTGTCAAAATTTGGTGATCTCAAATTTGCATGAACATGCAAACATGACTCTTTAAATAGAGTGATCATGGTACATGGAAGGTCTTCTTCTTCTTCTTGGTGAAAAGCCTTGAGAAAAAACCTCTCACAAACACGATTCCACTCCTCACTCACCAGATTCCACTCCTTTTCTTGCTCGAGCCAAGGGATCATTCAGTTTCTACCAAAAAGTTCGCTATCTATTAGTTGTCGTAAACGAATGTATTTCTCATTTCATGTTAGCTCCTCCAAGAGCTTCCTGGTTCGTAGTAGATGAAACCTTGGACTTCTATCAGACTTATAGCATTGCCTTGTGAGCTCGCCGTTGAGGGTTGGCCTTACAGGAGATCGAGCAGCCTTTCTATCCTTACATGGTATGCTTTCCCGCTTATCGTGCAACTAGCCAACTAGCCAAAGAGAGAGGGATCATATGTCAATCAATTTGTATGTGCATTTTGTCCGTCTTGTACTTGCCTGCTTAGCTTGGATCCAGGTCGTTGGATCCAAAGTCCAAAGTGCTAACCACTACACCATAGAACCCCTTGTAAAAATTTATTTTGGAATGGTTTTTCCTATTTTATGCAGATTCCACAAGAAGAGAGATCCTATCACGAGTAAAACTCAAGTTATTGGATTCAAAATTCTAGAGCTGTTTTATCTAACTCGTTGTGATCTTGAGCACCTTTAGAGTGGTTGCATAAGTAACCCTCTAGTGTTGATTGAAGCTCTTAGAGAACATGTAATTTTATATATTTCTTATAGTTAATTTATATATTTTTGTATATTACAAACAAATTGAAATAATACTTTACATCCCAGTCTTTCTTTCTTTGGTGCAAAACTTAACATGAAAACTATATTATTTCAATATTCACTCGAGAAACAAGGGGTGAAAACTATATTATTTCAAACCCTCCATTATTGCTTCTACTTTGCATGAAAATGCTTTCACTAAACCATGTTACTAACTGGTTGGTTTGGTTCCGTTCAATTCTTAGGTCCTTTAGATTGATCGACCTAGCTCAATTAAACTCTTGATAATATAAAAATCATAAGTTTCTTAAATTATGTTAACTAAAAGTTTAACCCCTAATTTTTTTTAGAATATTTATCTTTGTGTCTAGTTGATCTCTAAATGCTTAGAAGTATCTAATAAGACTTCTATTTAAGGAACTTTTCTCTATAAAAGATGTAAGGCTTCAGGTTTATTATTAAGGAATTTTAAATGAGTGATTTGATATATCACAGAGGACAAAATATTTATTTGTTTCAAATATCTTATGTTGACCATTCTTTTTCTAATGGCATTAGATTGAATCTCATTAATAACAATATCCCAAAACTCAGGTAAAGATGACATCAAAATTAATACTTTAATTTCATCTTCAAAATTTACTTCCACTTAACTCAGTTGACTTATAATCATAATAGTCATTTATTCAACAATAAGGGTGTTAGCATGCATTTGGAAATGAACCATATCTAAAAAATTTAGATAAAATAGAAAAGAATTGTAATCTCAAAGACAATGATACTATGTGAAACTAGCCTCAACTTAACTCTTAGGGGCGGTAAACCAACGGTTCCTTCACCTAAGACCCATGGCCCAACTCCTAACATGGAAGGGATAATCTAGAGAATCATTCCAAGAACCCTAACGGATGGGTTACAAACTCTCATTATCAAGCTCGACAACAAACAATGTCGCCGGCAATCTTAGGAATAAAAATAGGAGAAGATTTAGGAGGAGTAAGTGAAAACAAAAAGAGAGTGAAACTAGCCTCAACTTAACTCTTAGGGGCGGTAAACCAACGGTTCCTTCACCCAAGACCCATGGCCCAACTCCTAACATGGAAGGGATAATCTAGAGAATCATTCCAAGAACCCTAATGGATGGGTTACAAACTCACATTATCAAGCTCGACAACAAACAATGTCGCTGGCAAACTTAGGAATAAAAATAGGAGACATTTTTATAGATTTAGGAAGAGTAAGTGAAAACAAAAAGAGAGTCATGACCCATTTTCGGTGGGTTCTCGAAGCACCTATTGCAAGTTAAGAGAGGTTGAAAACAAAGTACAATGTTTTCTCGAAATAAAAAAAGAAATAAAATATAATGAACACATATATTTACATTTACATTATATTCAAAATATCAAAAATAGTTGGTGTTGTTCTTCTAGGACAATCTTAGTTTTTGACCATGTTCATAGTGGGTGCTTGGATATCACACTCTTTTCTTAATGATTTCTTGATTCTTGTCCGAGAACAGTGGCCCTTAGGTTCTAACTACATGGTTCTTTTCCTTTAGACACTCGGTGGTCGGCTTTGTCCAAAATAAAAGAGCCCAACCAGATTCGAACTGATGACATCTTGATCTGCAGTCAAATGCTGAGCTATGGACCCATTTTGCATGATTTCAACTTTAGTGATCCCTCTACAGAGTGTCAGTCCAAAAGTGAAAAAAGTGTCTGTCTAAAATAAAAGGGCCCAACCAAGTTCAAACGAGTGACCGGTCAAATTCTCTACCACTGAGCCATGGATCCATTTTGTAGGATTTTAACCTTAGTGACCCCTTAGACATAGTGTCGGTCCAAAAAGTGTGACAAATTTCTATCCAAGATAGAAGGGCCCAACTATGTTCGAATTGGTGACCTCTTGATCAGCAATCAAATACTCTAACATTGAGCTATGGACCCATTTTGTATGATCTCAACCTTAGTGACCCCTTCTACAGATTATCAGTCCAAAAGTGACTCTACCGAATCAGCTATGGACCAATTTTGTATAAATTGGTGGATTACCTATTGGGAATTAAACACAGGTCGTTAGATTCAAAGTCGAAAGTGCTAACCACTACACCATAGAACCACTTGTTAAACTTTATTTTGGCAGCGATTTTGATAAGCGCCAACAACGCTGAATTTTGCAAAGCTAGAGGTTGTAGTATCCTTACAGATTTTCAGAAGGTGTTTTCAACTTTTTTTTATAGGTAATTGAACTTTTGAGTCCATGCAAATGATTGGTTGGATTAGTATGAGTTTGAGAAGACAGAGGAGAGAAGAGAGACTTTGTTAGAAACTCTCCCATAGGTAATCTCCCAAGGTGTTTTCAACTTCTTTTATAGGTAAAATTTTAAAATCAAACCACAACAAAATTTACTTCTATCTAGCAAAATTATTTTTTGTTTGAAACCAGATTATTCCCTTCTTTTTCTAAAACTAAATTTGACTCTGGAATAGATTTTAATAGTTTTGTTAATTAAATTTTCTTTAAAAAAATTTGTACACATAGTAGAATGGAAAGAATACTTTTTTTTTTTTTTTTACTATTTTGTAATTTGTATGGTATTATTTGAGGCTTTTGAATGGAATATGATAATTGATTCTCTGTCCTCTTTGACAATTTTAGATACCTCCATATCCGATAATTGATGCGTCACGTTTCATTATGAGATCTGCCCTTGGGTCAATAAGACTTAAGTAGAGAGTTTATTTGACTAATGATTTGATTTTTTTGGGTTGTAGAGATATCCCTTACAAATCAAGACTTTGTATTATTTTGAAGACACTCCTCAAGACATTTGTAAATGTGTCTGTTATCTTGAAGGATATAAGACACGTAATTCAGAGAACCTAAAATTTTTTTGAAGTTGGCTTTTTTAGGATAGGTCATCACCAAAGTTTGAGACAAAGACCATTGGATGGGATTTAATAAGGCTCAAATAAATTTAAAATCGAAGAAAACGGACACAACTATTAATGAATGTACACAACAAGCTGATTTCTTTTGATTACTGGAACTTGCTCATAGGACCTAAGAGTTACGTTGGTTGCAATGCATCTCATGGACGATGCAAAACTATGGTGGCGCTCGAAGGTGAATGGTATAAAAAATGGGTCATGCACCATAAACTCATAGGAAGACTATTGATGGAATCGATGCAATTGACGCTCCTCTAGATAGGTTGCCAATCAAAGACCTGACATTTGATGTTGACCCTTTTGAAGAAAAAGCCACACGATCGAACAGCTCGAAACGTCGCGGTAACTCAGAGAACTCTATCACACATGAAAGGACTTGTCGAAGAGTTAGACATTACTCAAAACATCATAGTAAAACTCTTTAGAGATTAGACAAAAGACTTTAGGACAAGTACACCAAAAATTCATTGTTGTCCAACGGTTTTGATATTTGGCTTTCACCTAGGAGATTCTGGTTTGATTCTCTGAAATTGAATATTATTTTCTTATTTCTTTTTATTTTATAGTTTCATCTTTTTGTCACCAATTATATCTATACTTTACCTCATTTTGAGGGGCACTTTAATGGTCAAGTTCAATAGTATCTTAGATTAAAAAGACTTTTATGAACATCGTACCTATGTTAGTGTTATGTTATAGATATTTGTTTCAATTTCAACAAGTGGGGTTGAGGTGATTTAAATGGTTAATGTGATAATCTGGCTATTTTCGAGGTCTCTCTTATTGAACGCCATCATGGTTGAGATGAGCACTCGAGTGAGTTTGACAAGGAGACCTTAATTTAAACTTTACCTACGTTTGAGAGGCACTATAGTGGTCAAGTTCAATGGTATTTTAGATTAAAAAGACTTTTATGAACTTTGTACCTTTGTTAGTGTTACTTTGTACCTTTGTTAGTGTTATGTTATAGACATTTGGTCAAGTTCAACGAGTGGGGTTGAGGTGATTCAAATGGTTAATGTCACTTTATTTGATTCAAATTGTTAATGTGATAATCGAGTTGAATAGTTACAGGTTATTTCCAAGGTCTCTCTTATTGAACGCCAACAAGGCTGAAATTATTGAGATGAGCACGTGAGTGAGTTTGACAAAATTGAAATAAAATCAAATAAAATCACTAAAAAAATCAACAAAATTGAAAAAAAATTAGCCTTATGACACTTCCTTCAACTCGAAGGGCGGTAAATCAAGGATTCCTTCGCCCAAGACCCATGATCCAACTCCGAACATGGTAATGATAAGCTATAGAATCATTCCAAGAACCTCAATGGATGGGTTACAGACTCACATTATCAATCTCGACAGCTAGACGTG
>NW_019268608.1:84411-96028 GCF_002738365.1 Cucurbita moschata | reverse complement strand
TCAATTTCATTGAGCACAAATATGCTTTTACATAATAATTTTTGGGTATTTATAGTCTTCCAACAAAAGAAGTTAGTGGCCGTGATTTAATCTCGATCCCTTTAAATCTCCACACAAGACGAAGTCAATTTGAGCATTACAAACTTTATGAAATTAAAATAA
This sequence comes from Cucurbita moschata, assembly GCF_002738365.1. Taxonomy (NCBI): domain Eukaryota; kingdom Viridiplantae; phylum Streptophyta; class Magnoliopsida; order Cucurbitales; family Cucurbitaceae; genus Cucurbita; species Cucurbita moschata. The sequence goes on along the minus strand of NW_019268608.1, from coordinate 95,866 downwards.
TAAATAAAGTTTTCTAACCACTCATGAAATGATGCTTGCAACTTCATCCACTACTTCAACCGTGCAAATATTTACTTTTGAATCTCCAAATGGTCTTGACTCAAACGAATCAGCTTGTAACACATGAATTGATGGTTGAACCTAGCCTATCCAATTTTGTAGATGAAGTATGAATTGATGGTTGAACCTAGGCCTTGGGTTGTGTAATAGGTCCAGTTGAAACACCGTGATTCTTATCATCAACCCCCTCTTTAAAAGGATTCGTCCTCGAATCAGAAAAATCATCACCTACATAAAAGGACTCAACTCAGCAACATTGAAAGTAGAATGTACACCGTGATTCTTATCATCATCCCCCTCTTCAGGATTCGTCCTCGAATCAGAAAAATCATCACCTACATCAAAAGGACTCAACTTAGCAACATTGAAAGTAGAATGTATTGACAATTCTAGAGGAACATCAATTTTTTTTGTTCCATGCAATAAAATGAGTCATTTTATTAAATGTCTAATGGAGCATTTATAATAAAATAAAGAATTCTTATAGAGCATTTATAGTCAATGAAAGAATTAGGAATCCACCCTATCTTTAGATCTACAGACCCACTCTCACTCCCAATTCAGCTATCCACGCTAACATTAAAATGAAAATATCCACGCTAACATTAAAATGAAAATTCATCAGTAAAATTATTCAAGCTAATTCATTGAAATTTTAAAAATAAATCATCTCTAAATTTAGATAAGATAGTAAGTTATACTAAGGTGTGGTGAAGGTCGAACCAACACGTGACCTTCAAATCTTCAATATTAAAGACTCCCAACTAAGCTATCTCGTATAACATTCAAAATGAAAATTTTGAAATTTTAAAAAGAGATAATCACTAAATTTAGATTAAATAGTCGAGTAATTTTAAAAAGAAATAATCACTCATTTTAGATTGAATATTTAGGTTATGCAAGTTAGTCGACTTGAATTAGGTGGGGTAAACGTGGATCAAACACGTGACTTTCAGATCTTCAGTGACGCTCTCCAAACTGAGCTATCCCCACTAACATTAAAAATAAAAATTCATCCGTAAAGACTATAACATTGAAAATGAAAATTCTGAAATTTTAAAAAGAAATAATCACTAAATTTAGATTAAATAGTAACTAATTTTAAAAAGAAATAATCACTCATAAAGAGAAGAAGTAGACAATTGAGAAACAAAATTTCAATGTTGCTTCAAGAATTGACAAAGGACGGAATGAAATCATTTTTCAACTTCGTAACTGGGTTTGGATACATTTTCGCAAGGAGTGATTCCAATCTCAAAGGAAGACAAAGTTACATCCAAGAGGGATGACACTTATCAAGTCCTTGAAAGAATTAATAACAATGCATATAAAATGATCTTCCAGGAGAATTTTCAGCACATTCTACTTTCAATGTTGCTGACTTGAGTCCTTTTGATGTTGGTGATGATTTTTGGATTCGATGATGAATCCTTTTGAAGAGGGGGAAGATGATATGGATCACGGTGTTCCAAATGTTCCAATTGGACCTATTACACGATCCAAGGCCAAGAAGATTTAACAAGCATTCATTCTTCATCTACCAAATTGGATAGGCTCGGTTCAACTATTATTTCATGTGTTACAAGCTTATTAGATTGAGAAAGGACCATTTGGAGCTTCAGAAGTGAATATTTACAAAGTTGAAGGAACAAATGAAGTTGCAAGCATCATTACATGAGTTGTTAGAAAACTTTATTTATTTTTAATTTCATAATGTTTGTAATGGTAGAATTGTCAAATTGACTTTGTTTTTTTTTTTTTTTCTTGGAGATTTAAGGGGATCGAGATTAAATCCCGGCCACTAACTTATTTTGTGGGAGACTCTAAATACCCACAAATTATTATGTAAAAATCAGATTTGTGATGAATGAAATTGATCTCTCAAGTTGAGAAGTTCCCCTTCAAAATCCGAGCATCATCTATGCAAGTTTCATGTCATTCTTGTGGTAGAATTGTGGTTGAGTGAAATTCTCAACCTTCTACTTATTTTTTGGGATTTCTTTTCTCGCTATTCATTGTAATATATCCTCATACAAACAAGTTTATTTTTGTAGGGAATGTATTAAGCACATGGATTTATTAATTACCGTGAACTTTTGTATAAAACGAAGTAAATACAAATGGAGTAACATGAGATAGAAGTAAACATAGTAATAAAAAGAAACTACATAAACTTAAAGGAAGTTAATCCCATTTTATAATATAAATATCGTTCAATTGTAGCAAATAAATAGTTTTGAAAACTAGCCACTCAAGATCAATCTATGTTTGGAAAACTAAAATAAAGAAAAAAAATAAAAATAAAAATATTTTTCAAAAACTTAGTTTGGTGTGAAATTTTGCTTGAAATTAAAATGTTTTCTTTTCTTTTCTTTTCTTTTCTTTTTTTTTTAATAAAAGGATAGAACACATAATTTTGAAATAAAAAAAAATAGTTATCAATGAATGGGCTCGGGTGGCAATGCTCCTTCAACTGTGTGATAGACTATGTGAAGTTAAAATGACAATAATAGTAGGTTCTAAAGCAGAAAAATATGTGGATAAATTTCATATATTGAGGTGCCGAAAATATATACACACGGGCAACTAAAAATAATAGATCCACTATAAGGGCATTTTTTTACAAATTAGGTGGAATGAACAAACAAAAATAATGAGTTTAAAATTATGAAACAAAATATCAATTTTCAAATGGAACCGAGACATGAGACCATTCGAAAAAAGAAAAGGACAAAAGAAAAATATTAAATACATTTTCATTAGTTGAGAGATATTATGGCCAATATAAGAAAAATATAGCATTAACTAATTTTCATGGACACATATGGATCCTTAGCATACTAAAATCTTACCATACTAAAATGACGGTTATTATTGGTAGCAAACCAATAACAATTCATATCAGCAAAATCTTCCAGTTGATAATTAGGCCAGAGAAAGAACTTGAATTTATTTTTATATCTATCAACATGTTTGCTACTTTTATCTAAAACTTTATCACGAGTATTTCTTATTTGCATTGTAAAATTATGTATTTCTATGGATATCATTTCTATTTCTAGAATTGAAACAAAAACATGTGGATAAATTTCAAATATTGAGGCGCATAAAAGATATGAACCAGCAACTAAAAATGATAGATTCAATACAAGGCATTTGGTCTAGTGGTATGATTCTCGCTTCGGGTGCGAGAGGTCTCGAGTTTGATTCTCAAATGCCCCCAAAAATTATATCAAATTGAACAATGCATTATAATAGATTTGAAATAGGTTTTTTAAACCTTGAACCAAGAAGTAATTCAGATGGATATTTGGAAAGAAAAAAATAAAAAAGGAATCTAAGGAAGCTATATTTAATTATAATTTACCATCTTTATAACATGTTATTTAAAGAGAGGAAACAACGAGAATAAACAAACAAAGGAATGTATGTATGATTCTCTTTATGACTACGAGGATTCCTATCCTTTCTTGACATAAAGACTAGGATTACTTTTTCGGGACTTGGACCATAAACAGTGAACAATAACATTTAAAGAAGGCCGAGGTAGCATAATCATTCCATGAAGGCCGTGATAGTCTTATAAAAGAAGATGAGGGTACCACTTTCAAATCATTGCATGAGGACTTGAGAAAGTTTTGTAAAAGAAGATGAGTGTACCATTTTCTATTGCAGAATTTCTATGTGAATAGAGAATGAACTAGATTCTTGGGAGATAAGATAGAGCCTCGAGCCTAACATCAAAAGCATTACACAAATTGTTCTATGATATTTTTTCTAGGAACTCTTTGTTATGTTGTCCACTAAAGGTTTCAGGAAAGGGACACAGATTCTCTATTGCACTGATCTCCCAATAGAAGTTTTACCTAGGTCATCTGTCGTCACAATCCGTTTAAGGAAAATGCACCCAAATAACCAGTGAACAATAACATTTAAAGAAGTTTCAGAGAGCAAGAAGAGGATTGTGATAGAAGTTGCCCTAGATAAAACTTCTTTAAATGTCTTAGCCAATCATGACCTCATAATGAGGAGTCTCTTGGACAACAATAACATATGGAAAACAAATGTCTTAGCCAATTGTGACGGTCATGATTGCTCAAGGCGTGTCGCCCAAATAATCGGTAAACAATAACATTGCCCAAATAATCGCCTTGGACAACAAATCGTTTACAAGAATTGTTGAGACATGCAACATGCAACCACAGACAACAGGCCTTGGGCAATCATGACTGTGATATCTGCCCCCACACAATTTATTAGATGAGGCAGACTTTAGGTCTCTCGATGCGCTTCCAGCTGATCTCATAATGAGGAGTCTCTTCCAACCTACTAGGTGCTGTTGAAAATCACTTCTCGGTTTGTTGAGTCTTCATGTCTTCTATGTTCGTGTCTTTTCTACTTTCTTCGCTTGGTAGAAATAATAACGTTTGATGTTACTAACGCGGACAACAAGGTTAGTCCGCATCCATAAGAGCAATTGAATTCTATATGATGTTTTCGTAATCTTATGGATAATTTTAACTAGTCCATAGTATTTTCACACCAGTCTTTGGTTCTTGTTGCTTTGGACTCGAAGTTTATTTGAACTTAACTTATATGAACTATTTATTTTTCTTAAAATTATTGTGGTTGACGCTTCCGACTGACCCTTCTCTTCATCCGTCTAGATGATATTTCTGTGTGAACACGTGTTGCTTCAGTGGTTTGTTTTTGTCTCCCTTCTTCAGTATCTGACCTTGTTTTTGTCTCTCTTGGTGGGGATAAATCCATTATCTGACCTTGTTTTACGTCGTGGTGTTCATGTAGTGGCAACAAGGTTTCTATTGAGGTTGGCTCACTCGAGCTCCCCTTTTCAAATACAACAATAGCAGCAAGCGTAGATTCATCATGGCTATGATTCTTTCTCAACTGTAGTATCGACATCATTTTCAACCCTCTTGGTTGATGGATGTTTTTCTGAATGATCGTCGGGTTAGACTCCATTACTACTAGACATTTGCTAGGGGCATATAACTGACTTTGTGTTTCAGCAGGACGTTCATTCCTGACACGACGTCGAAGTCATCCATTTCAACTATCACTAAAAAATTTTCCTAGTCCAAGGCTCCAGCTTGATTAGAGTTCTCATTGTGACTCTTAAGACAGGTAAAGCTTCCAATTTGACGACGTTCATCTTTCCTGTATCTTGATGCCAAAGGATGTTAAAATATTTTGCATCGGTCTCCATCATGAGTTGTGGGTGGCTCTAGAGTTGACAATGGTGTTCCTTACTACTTTGTGCTTTACCCAAACCTCGACATACATAATATATATGTATATATTCATTTAACTATAACACATATGGTCCATGGAAGAATGGTAACTCTTATGCTCATTAATATTATAATGGCTACTACCTAAATTATAACCTAAAGTTGATAATTGATGTCCAATTAGCCAACCCTAAATTTGTAATCATTGTGGAGTGATTGAAATTACAATGAAAGTAGTTTAAACTCCTAGTACCTTAAATGAAGTTGGTCTCTTCTAATAAAACACAAATTTCTCTTTAATATCATTAATACAATTATGCTTCATCTTGAACCTACTAAACATGAAACTAAAACTGCGTTCAATTTAACTCCATTTTATTGTCATCTTGAATGACGTGTAGGATATATTCTTGATTTACCTTGATATTTCATATTAGTTAAGCTTTTTGCAAAATCACTATTAGACAACAACAAAGATGAACTTGGGTCTGTTTATTATTTTAAAGAAAATTTCTTTCTCCATCTTATTCCTAATAACTCTGTAACTAAATTCATATTATGTTAAGAAACAATTTTTTTACTCACAAGAAGTAAAATATGCAACTTTAACTAAAATTTAATCTAAACAAATTTTATTGCCATACAACATAGATTACAATTATAGCCTTCAAACAAAAACTAGAGTAGTTGTGGTGAACGGGATAAAAACTCTAGTGTTCATCCATAATATACAACCACTACCTAAATTATGACATAAAAATTTGAAAACATAAGTTGTAGTTGAAAATTACATAAAACAATCCCGTAAATCCAAGAACTAGTGTCCAATTAGTAAATCCTAAAGATAGTAGCTAACATAGAGTAATTGAAGCTACACATGAAGTAATTTAAAGTTCCAGTTACTTAACTAAAGTTTATCTCGTTTTTAATGAAGCATGAGTTGCACTTAAGTTCATGAAATGTTTATAGACTCCAACTCTTAGTACTATTAATGCAATTATATTTCATATGAGTTTGTCATAAATCAAACTATGGTACATTCAATACAACTTCATTTTCTTGTCATACGAAGCAAAATAGAAGAATTAAATCAAACAAACTGATGAACTGAGCCGAATAAATCCAACCCAACCCAAACTGATTAGTTTGATTCATTTGTTGGGTTGTAATTTATTTGATAACACTTGCATATTAGAACAATTCAATATTACATGCCTTACTTACAAGTAAAATACTAGACCATCAACTTTTTGTTTTATAGTCCAACAACCGCTCAAGAAAATAGATTTCAAACTTAAGAGAAAAAAATATATTGAGTAGGAGTTAAAAACGTTGCATTTTTTTTAGAAAGGGCATTTGGTCTAGTGGTATGATTCTCACTTAGGGTGTGAGAGGTCCCGAGTTTAATTCTCGGAATGTGCCCCTATGTTCATTTCTCAAAAGATGAGCCTCAAAGAAAGCAATTCCTATCAAACTAAAACTTACACTAGAAAATAACTTCTATTCTTTTTTCTTCTCTCTACAGTAATTATCGCAAACCCTATGTAAATAAAATAACTTCTATTTTTTTTCTCTCTAGTAATTATCACAAACCCTAAGTAAATAATTTAACAACGGTCTAGATCTAAAAGATATAATAATAATTGCTCATGAATTTCATTAACAAAGAAAATAAATTAAATAATTATGAACATTCCATAAACAACTTAATATATATTTCATAATAAGGGCATTTGGTCTAGTGTATGATTCTTGCTTTGGGTGCAAGAGGTCTTGAGTTGATTCTTGGATGCCCATCCAAAAAAAAAAACAAAAAAAAAAAAAATAGTTATCAATGGGGCCTAACCCAAAGGAATGCGTGGCAATGCACAGCTTCTACTTATATAAATTTCATATATAGACTAGAAACTAAGAATTATAGATCTATTATAAAGGCATTTGGTCTAAGTGGTATGATTATCGTTTTGATATGATTTAAAATGTGGTTTTTAAACATTGAACCAAGAAGATGAGAATAGAGAATGAAACATATTCTTGGCAGAATAAAGATCGTCTCGAGCCGGACTTCAAAAAGTCATATTACACAATTGAATTCTTTCTAGGAACTTTTCATTGTCTCGAGCCGGACTTCAAAAAGTCAAAACAAATTGTTCAATTGAATTCTTTCTAGGAACTTTTCATTGTCTCGAGCCGGACTTCAAAAAGTCAAAAAGAGCATTATTACACAAATTGTTCAATTGTATTCTTTCTAGGAACTTTTCATTATGTTGTCCGCTGTTGTCACAATCCTTTTAAGGAAGATGCGCCCAAATAACCGATGAATAAGTTTCAGAGAGCCATAGGTTCGAATCCTATCACCTTGATGTGGTATTTTCAGGGGCCGAAGTGCAAAGCCCCGTAGTCTATTCGTGGTCAGGAAGGCAGGCATGTTGTCTGCTGTCGTCACATAGGTCATCTGTCGTCACAATCCTTTTAAGAAAGATGCGCCCAAATAACCGATGAAGAAGTTTCAGAGAGCCATATGTTCGAATCCTGTCACCTTAATGTGGTATTCTAAAGGTCCAAAGTGCAAAGCCCCATAGCCTATCCGTGGTCAGGAAGAAAGGCGAACCGCGCACACTAAAAAAAAAAAGATCTTGTTTTCTATCACACATAGAATTGTCATTCTTTTGTATTTTGAAACCCCTTACCTTATCAGTCATCAGACAGGTTTTTGGTATCATATATCGAGATAATTATTATGAAAAAGCTATTCCACTAGTGTGACTTAGAAACCCTTTCTTTGTTGTATCAGTCATGGTATTTGAATAGCCTGAAGTCATCATAGCCTCTCCACCAGTTTCGAAGACTTCTTCAGCATCAATGTGCTCCAATGAAAGAGATCAGACCCTTTCCTGAACCAGAATCGGGCACAAAATGTCGAGGAGAAAGTTGAAAGTGAGCTCTTTTCGCGTATACGCAGTCTCGAAACCCAATTAGCCCACGGACTGTCTCCTCAACCCCGGTGAGTATGAGTGTTTGGTAAGAGAGAATGTCGAATGAGAAAGACATTCGATTACGGCAACATTCACAACTACAAAAGTGCACTAAACCTAGTAGAGATCTTCGACCAAACGATAATGGAACTTCAAGCCCATTTAATCAATCCGCTTTGTACCTTATTTTTGACCAAATTGGATGCACGCCAGGCCTAAATTCTCTCTCAGTCACCCAGAGACGAAAGGAAGATCAGATCCGAAGTTTACGAATCGACGAGAAAGTGGATCTGAGTTCTACACGCTTTCATTTTCAAAAGCTTCGCTTGCCTATGATACTTTATTCAGGATGTGCAACAATACGGTCATCTCTCAGCCGTGTATAGAGAATTCCTTGATCATTTCCTTGGCAGATAACACAAAGGAAATCGCTTCCCTGACCGCCCATCTTATGAGTCCATTCTTGTCTTGATCGTTTGGTGTACTATTTTATACCTCTCTCGATTGATAAAAAGACGTTCGGGAGCTGGGAGGGCCTATCATAAGGGAACTTTTCTTTTCACGGTAGGAAAAGGTAAAGCGGGAGCTGCATATGTCCACGGTGATCAAGGCAGAGCGACTCCTTCTTTAAAAGAGGTTGGTTTTATCGAAACTATTAGATCCACTTTCGTTAAAGAAAAAATAAGAGCTTTTGGTTTGGCCGATGTCGATTCGTATGGCAATGCGGACTCGACTCAGGATGAGAATTCCGCTTTTCATACTGCTGCTATGAGCTGAAAGAGCTGGTAAGCTATCTCGATAAACAAAAGGAAAAAGCACGTACGGGTTGACCTTGTTACAAGGGGCGGGGGCCAACCAAAGAAGGTTAGTCGAACTAGGTTATGACCTTTGATCCGGTTCAGCTAGGTTCTTTCATGCGAGAATGTATGCGTATCGGTATCCTCTTTAGGAACAGTTGCTTCCTATTTTTGTTTATACGTTTGGAGAAACCTGCTAAGCCCGCCTTTTTTACCAGGTGTGATTCAATCTTTCAGCTCAAACTTTCCTATTGTCCTACGGAAAAGGTAGGAGTACGACTACCTTTTCCTTTTCTTGCCCGAGCCAATGAATCATTCAGTCTCTACAAAAAAGTTTGCTATCTATTAGTTGCCGTAATCGAATGTATTTCTCATTTCATGTTAGCTCCTCCAAGAGCTTCCTGGTTTGTAGTAGACGAAACCTTGGACTTCTATAGGACTTATAGCATTGCATGGTGAGCTCGCCGTTGAGGGTTGACCTTACAGGAGATCGAGCAGCCTTTGTTTCCCTACCTGGTATGCTTAATTTGGGTTTGTTTGAACTAAAAAACGAACCAAAATTTTTCAAACGAACCCAAATTTAAGACTCACTAGCCCAAAGTCCATATGTGGTAAAAAAAATAAACCTTCCGTGGCCCAACCCTTATTCGCAGTCCGCATCCAACCATTTCTTTTTCAACCTACACGTATTCTCCAGGCCAAACTCACATAACTAGTCACAAGATGCGGCCCACAACTGAACGGAAGACAAGTGTCACAATCGCACGCATGTAGCAGTGAGACAATGATTATGTGACATTTGTTCTGAACAAGTCAACCATGCAAAATTAAGATTGAACGAACAATAGTAGTGTATGCTCGAATCACGTTTAGAAGAAATATTTTAGAAAACGTCAGCGAAGAAATACGTTAAAAACAATTTCAAATAAAGCAATGTTATAAGCTACAAGTGAAGAAACAACAACTGGTCACGTTCTCCTATAGTACATTTTGGGACATTTTAGTCCTGATGGGTGTAGACATGATTTTGAGGACTAATCATACACCCCGTATTGGCACAACAATAATAGTAAAGGCCTATCTAAGATGAAAGCAAGTAAAAGGGGTTTGGAATGAGCATGCCACCATGAACCACAAATTGTTTACAAGAATAGCTGAGACATCTAACATGCAGCCACAGGCAACACGCCTTGGCCAATCATGACCACGACATCTGCCCTTATGCAATTTGTCAATATCTCTATCAACTTGCTCTTCATAAACTCAACGTTGTAGGATGAGGCTGACTTTAGGTCTCACGACACGCTTCTAGCTGATCTCAGCATTGAGGAGTCTTTTCCAACCTACTAGGAGCTGTTGAAAATCACTTCTCGGTTTGTTAACTCTTCAAGTCTTCTCTGTTGGTGTCTTTTCTACTTTCTTCGCTTGAAACAATTTCTTCTTTGCATGACGTCATACCACCTGCTTTTATTTGATATTTTCTTGGTCGAAATAATAACGTTTCAAGTTACTGATGTGGACAACAGGGTTAGTCTGTATCCATAGGAGCAATTGGATTCTATATGATGTCTTCCTAATCTTGTGGACAACTTCGACTAGTCCATAGAATTTTCGCACCAGTCTTTGGTTCTTGTTGCTTTGAACTCAAAGTTGATCTAACCTTAACCATTAGTCAATATTTCTTCTTACATTTTCTCTATCATGTTCTTTGCATTCATTTATATCAAGTGTGTGCATTGTTGTGTGATTCTAATAACTGGTATCAGAGCGAGGAGAGATTCACCACGATCTGTGAAGATGGAAAGTTCAAAGACTGGAATTGAAATGTTTTGATGGATTCGTTATGAGTTTCTAGAAGATGCAGATTGAAGATTATCTATACGAGAAAGAAATTCAAGAACCCATTTTGGGGGTGAAGTTGGATACCATGACCACGGAGGAGTGGAAGCTCAAGGATTGTCACGCCGTAGGGTTAATCTGGTTGACGCTGCCAGGGAACTAAAAAAAGTGCGATTGGAACTAGTCCATATAGACAGTTGGGGACCATCTCCAATTTCTTCATTTCTAGTAACAAAATTTCATGGATTAGATGCCTCGCACTGTGCAACGACAACTCTCTATTTTCCTAAGGCTAGTCAGATATCTCATGACCACTCTTTTCCTCCTCACCATATCTAGACACTATAATGTTGATCCAGTATTGTCTTATATAGTTAACGTTCACTCTTTAACGTCCAAAGATATTTTATAACTACCACGAAAATTAAAACATACAAGTTTTACAACATATCATATACTACAAAATAGGGTTAGACTGCTTAATTGGTCGTGGAGAGACGTGTCATCGAGCTGAGTCATAGAGATATACAAT
>NW_019268608.1:79148-84274 GCF_002738365.1 Cucurbita moschata | reverse complement strand
CAAAAAAAAAAAAATACAAAAAAACTCAAACACAAAGATAGACTAAGGCTACATAACAACCCCATCTGTGAGTGCACAACCTTTGAAGGCTCCCTCATCTCAACGATAAGTTTTGGTCTAGAATTCAAAACTTTCAGATCTTACCGTTCCTTAACCAGATTCAAATCCAGATTCTTGAACTCCTACTACCTTAAATAAAGTTGGTATCCTCTCATAAAACAGGAATTTCTCTTAAGATCATTAAATTCTTATAGACTCCAGGCTCAATATCATTAATACAATTATGTTTTATCTTGAACACGCCAAACATGAAACTAAAGTGCGTTCAATTTAACTCCATTTTATTGCCATCTTGAAAGATGTGTAGGGTATATTCTTGATTTAAAAGTTCTTGTGACATGACAGTTCATATTAGTTAAGCTTTTTGCAAAATCACAAGTTAAAAGACAACAACGATGAACCTAGGACAAACCTTCAACAAGGCCATAGTGGAGTGCTATAACTGTCACAAGCTAGGACATTTTCAATGGGAATGTTAAAGCAATTCCAGACGAGGCAGACAAACCTTCAACAAGGCAACAGTGGAGTGCTATAACTGTCACAAACTAGGACATTTTCAATGGGAATGTCAAAGCAAGGAGAAGGAGACAAACTATGCAGAGAATCGAGAAGAGATGTCGCCGATGGCTTACGTGAATATGAATAATGCCAATAGAGAAGATATGTGGTTCCTTGACTCGGGATGTAGCAGTCATATGTGTGGGAAGAAGGAATATTTTTCAGATTTTGATGGAAGTTTCAAAGATTTAGTGAAGCTGGGAACCAACTCAAGCATGGTTGTAACCGGAAAGGGTAATGTACGGTTGGAAGTGAATGGAATCATAATGATAATCACAGGAGTGTTCTATGTGCCAGACTTGAGGAACAATTTGTTGAGTAGTGGTAAATTGCAAGCGAAGGGGGTTACCTTTTTGTTTCAAAATGGAACATGCAAGGTGTTTCATCCTGAGAGAGGCTTAATCATGGAGACAAAGATGTCTCTGAATCGAATGTTCGTATTTCGTATTGCATGCTATATCGCAGCCTGTAGCAGCCGTTCAGACTCAATTGAAACTTATGGGGAGAAGTGGTTCAAGGTCTCTATCTTACACTCACCGCTCCAATTCCTATCGCCATAGCTAGAGAAGCAGAAGGGACCCAAGTCCTTCCCCCTATCATTCCACTACCCATTCCAAGAGAAGCAGTCGTTCAAGTTCCCTCAATTGCCAACGCAGAAGTAGGTCTTGCTCGTTATCTTCTTTCCCCAAATCGTCTAGTTCTAGTCCTAGTCGTGCATCCACTGATCAGAATCATTCCAAAGAGAAGCTTAAGAAAGAGGAAGAAGAGAAGAAATGACGTGAAGTAGAGTTGAAGAAGTTAGAAGAAGATGCAACTAGGGGGATGGAAGAACTAATTAATTCAAAAGAAGGTTGAAGAAAGGTTAAACTCTGAAGAGACTAAATTAAAAGAGTCGAATAGAGAAAGGTCGCACGAAGTTGTTTGATAATGTTGATGTGCAGCTTGAGAAAGAGAAAGAAGCCGCTCTTACTGCTACAAGACAAAAAGAAGAACAAGCACGAAAAGAGAGAGAAGAGCAAGATAAAATGCTGGAAGAGAATAGAAGAAGGGAAGAAAAAGCACAGCGACGATTAGTTCTGGAGCTGCAGCGGAAGGAAGAAGACCATTATTGTGAGCTCGAGTTGATTGAGAGACAAAAAGAGGAGGCAGCTCAGAGAACTAGGCTAGATGATAAGAGTTTGAGTTATGTTTTGCTGGGAGTTAGTGAAGAGTCAAAAGCTTACAGACTCTATGACATAGAAGCTGCAGATGAAAATAATGATATAGAAGCTGCAGATGAAAATACTGCAGAGGAAAATATTTCATCTGGCTCTTTGGCTGAAGCAAGCTCTCCTAGCTCAAATAAGGCAATTAATAAGAGACCACCAGTCAGGATGAGAGACTATTTAATAGGAGAATATTTTTATGAAGATGGATTATTCAAAGTCAAGTGTCTGATACGATGGATTATAAATTTGTAATGTATCCATTGTATTAACAAGTGTTCAGTACATGCCCAACACGTGTCAAATTAGTGACACTAAGTTATTCTCATGCTTTCTTTACACTCATTTAAAGTAGTTTGAAAACTAGCATGTCAAATATTATAATTGACTAACTACAACTTCAATTTTGTGCTTTAAGGATGGTTTTGACCAACGACAAATAAAATTCTTAATTTAGTACATGGTAGCAAAGATGGACATAAGACTAAGTTATTCTCATATGAAAGAGATTTATCCTTAAGTTATATCCCATATCCTCTTTTAACCAATTATTTAGTTTTATTTAGTATGTTTTAGAAAGATAGTCACCCATAGCAAATAATAATAATAATCATAATAAATAAATAAATAAATAAAATCAATAGCAAAAAAATAAAATAAAATAAAATAAAATAAAATAAATAAAATAGATTAAATTAGCCAAAAGTAATGACTAACATAAATTTAAAAAAAAAATGAATTGACTAAATTGGCTCATTGCTAACATAATTTTAAAAAAAAAATGTAACAAAGCCGGAAGTAAGATGAGGAACACAAGTAAAAAATAGTTTTGATATATAAACCTTTCAAAGACTTTACTCATGCAATATTCCCATGAAATCTAACATTAGAGCATCATAAACTTTAGAGAAATGATAGAAATTGATGTCATGTTCAAATAGGTTGACTTTAATACAAAGGACAAATCAAACTTTCTTAAGGATAAATTGGGGACACCAGCCTAAGCTAATCAGGTAGGTGGCCTTACCATCCGTATGGTTATAATTGATGTTAACTATGTCCGTGGTTTTGGAAGTGTCATATATATTGATATGTGTGAAATGTTTGTGAATCGATATGCTTATAATATGTTATAATATGTGAATTGTATGATAATACTTACGGTACCATGTGTTCAATGGTATATTTGAGATAGGATACGAGGAGGATGCACTAAACGTAATGTAACGATAGGAGTAAGACATGTTCATGAAACGTTATGGTTTGATTACGTATCAAAGTGCTATGGGTATGACAGATTGATAAAAACGATATGGTCACGATGGATTCATAAAACAATACGATTAGGTTATCGGTAGAAAGAGATAGAATTATGATAGATTGATAGAACGATAGCGTTACGATACTTTCCTGTAACGTTATGAATAAGGTACGTTCAGGTAACGACACAACTATGATATGTCTAAGGACGATAAGACTATGATAAATTAGGGAAGGATATAACCACGAAGTTTTTACGATATGTTATGATTATGATACGACATGTAAAGGGCGGATATATATCCAACAAGTGTCAAAGAGGGACGCGAGAATAAATTATTCTCAAGCTTTCTTTACATCGGTCAAAGAGTATTTGATAAGCTTTCAAAATTAAGGGTTTTCTTTTTTTCTTTCGTTCTCCCTTTTCACGTTTAATTTTTTTTTTAAATAAAAAAAAGTTTAATGTGAGACTGAAGAAGTTAGAAAGGAGAAAGAAATGAATGTAATAAAACTTTTCCGTCGGTAGGAATGGAAATGGTGAATGGGTCCTTGACGATAGTCGACCACTATACTTTGGTTTTGGATGTAAGTGATGATTATCATTAATATGAGTTGTGTCAATACCACACCGTTATTAAGAGGAAGTAAAGTAGAGTAGAATTGATCAAGCGATCCATTTGTTGAGAGTATTGTAAGAGGCACACAAGTAAGAATGTTGGATATAACTACTCTTTCACATCTGAGGGATGAGTCTCATAGATCCAACTACAATATCAAAGAAACTTCAGGTGGTAGGGATGAGTCTCAAATATACTAACAAGTACTACTAACATTGGTCTCAATGACTTAAAGAATACAACTATAAAGAATTTAATTCCAAATTCCAATCTATTCTAATGGACAAACGCTTTATTAGACTCTATTGTAAGATTTCAATTCATCAATTTAAGTAGCGTTCAACTACAACTATAGATGCTTTAGTACCAATTAAGGATGTCAATATCCTAGTAGTGCAGAATGCAGGAATGTTCGTAGTTGAAAAGAATAACGAGAATAGTGGACATCGGGTTCTAAGTACATGGTCGGTAGTAAATCGAACAAAGTGCCTGTCCAAAATAAAAGGGCCCAACCAGATTCGAACTAGTGACGTCTTGATCTGCAGTCAAATGCTCTACCACTGAGCTATGGACCCATTTTGCATAATTTTGACCTTAGTGACCCCTTCTAGAGTGTCAGTCCAAAAGTGTAAAAAGTGTCTATCCAAAATAAAAGGGTCCAACCAAGTTCAAACGCGTGACTGGTCAAATTCTCTACCAGTGAGCCATGGATCCATTTTGTAGGATTTTAACCTTAGTGACCCCTTAGACATAGTGTCGGTCCAAAAAGTGTAACAAATTTCTATCCAAGATAGAAGGGCCCAACTAGGTTCGAATTTGTGACCTCTTGATCTGCAATCAAATGCTTTAACATTGAGCTATGGACCCATTTTGTATGATCTCAACCTTAGTAACCCCTTCTACAGATTATCGGTCCAAAAGTGACCCTACCGAATCGGCTATGGACCAACTTTGTATAAATTGGTGGATGACCTATTGGGAATTAAACACAAGTCGTTAGATTCAAAGTCGAAAGTGCTAACCACTACATCATAGAACCACTTGTTAAACTTTATTTTTGCAGCGATTTTGATAAGCTTCAACAACGCTGGATTTTGCAAAGCTAGAGGTAATTGAACTTTTGAGTCCATGTAAATAATTGGTTGGATTAGTATGAGTTTGAGACTTTGTTAGAAACTCTCCCATAGGTAATCTCCCAAGGTGTTTTCAACTTCTTCTATAGGTAGAATTTTAAAATCAAACCACAACAAAATTTACTTCTATCTAGTAAAATTATTTTTTGTTTGAAACAAGAGTATTCCCTTTTTTTTCTAAAACTAAATTTTACTCTCCCATAGATTTTAATAGTTTTTTTAATTCAATTTTCTTTAAAATTTGTGTACACACAATGGAAATAATATATATATATATATATATATATATATAT
>NW_019268608.1:64373-79004 GCF_002738365.1 Cucurbita moschata | reverse complement strand
AATCTTCTGAAATTCGGATGGAGCGTTTTTTAGCCTAAATGGCATAACGTTCCTCTCGTATTTTCTAAATTTGACATAAATGCTATTTTATATTTGTCCTTTTAGGAAATTAGAATTTTCCGAAATCCCAATTTCATGTCGAATTTTATAAAAATATTTGACTATAAATTCTTTTTATCAAATCCTTTTTGTTTTAGATTGGATATCTTATTTATATTAAAACCTTATTCAAAGGTTTGTAATTAATTATCAGTATCAGAATTTCTGGTGCCATGTTGTTAACCTAAAATGTCGGACATGACCACATGCTCTTTGAAGACCTTATCAGCTTCCTCTGCAAAATATCACCTAAAATGTCACAGTATTTAGTGTTTGATGCTTTTTGATTTAACCCTAGGGTTCTATTTACCGTGAACTTGTGATAATTTTTGTCAAATTATATATTTGAATACCTAATACATTAAGATATAATATCTTATTTAAATAATATTAAAATGTCGTAGAATATCATAATATATGTTTAATTAATATGAATCGCATTCAAATTTCAAATATATATTTTTATTTAATGTTTATTGTACACATCAATTATTTTAATATTTAACATATCAAATACGTTAATATGTTTTGATATTATACTTCAAGACTATAGAAACTTGCTAAGAGGACCTGAGAGTTACATTGGCCCACAATGCATCTCATGGACGATGCAAAACTATGGCGGCGCTTGAAGGTGAATGGTATAAAAAACTGGTCATACACCAAAAAAATCATGGGAAGACCATTAATGGAATTGAAGCAATTGGCGCTCCCCTGGATGGGTTTCCAATCAAAGACCTAATGTTTGATGTTGACTCTTTTGAAGAAAGAGCCACAAGATCGAACAACAAGAAACGTGGCGGTCGCTCTGAGAACTCTATCACACACATAAAAAAATGTGTCGAAGAGTTAGACATTACACAGAAGATCTGGCTTTCATCGAGGAGACCCGAGTTTGATTCTCGACAGTGAAATTTTATTTTCTTATTTCTTTTATTTTATAGTTTCATCTTTTGTCACCAATTATATTTAAACTTTACTTCTCAATGAGTTCAATAGTATCTTAAATTCAAAAGACTTTTATGAACTTGGTTTGAGAGGCACTATAATGGTCAAGTTTAATAGTAGCCTAGATTAAAAAGATTTTTATGAACTTTGAACCTTTAATAGTGTTATGTCATAGATATTTGGTTCAATTTCAACAAGTGAGGTTGACGTCATTCAAATGGTTAATGTGATAATCCGGTCATTTTCAAGGCCTCTTTTGTTGAACACCATCATGGCTGAGATGACTGAGATGAGCACCAGAGTGAGTTTGACAAGGAGGGTCGTAGAGAACCACACCCCAAGCCAAGCTCATGATGGGCTTAACAAACTGAAAATTCAAAAACACAAACCCTTAAATGGGAATGGAGATGCTAAGGAATTAAAGAACTTTATTTTTGACGTATAACAAAACTTGAAGGTTACAGGAACTTGCTCATAGGACCTAAGAGTTACGTTGGCCACAATGCATCTCATGGACGATGACGCTCAAAGGTGGATGATATAAAAAATGAGTCATGCACCATAAACCCATGGGATGACCGTTGATGGAATCGATGCAATCGATGCTCCCCTTGATGGGTTACCAATTAAAGACCTGACGTTTGATATTGACTCTTTTGAAGAAAAAGCCACACGATCAAACACCTCGAAATGTCGCGGTAGCTCTAAGAACTCTATCATACGACCTGAGAGTTGAGGGCTAAAGGAACTTTCTCATACGACCTGAGAGTTACGTTAGCCGCAAAGCATCTCATGGACGATGCAAAACTAGGGTAGTGCTCGAAGGTGAATGGTATAAAAAATGGGTCATGCACCATAAACTCATGGGAAGACCGTTGATGGAATCGATGCAATCGACGCTCCCCTGGATGGGTTGCCAATCAAAGACCTAACATTTGATATTGACTTTTTTTTAAGAAAGAGCCACACAATCGAACAGCTTGAAACGTTGCGGTATCCCTGAGAACTCTAACGCACGCAGGGAAGGACGTGTCGAAGAGTTAGACATTAAGCAAAAGATCATGCTAAAACTCTTCAGCGATCTGAAAAAAGACTTCAGGACATCAACACAAAAAATCCATTGTCCTCCAGCGATCAGGATATCTAGCTTTCACCCTCGAGACTCGAGTTCAATTCTCGACAATGGAATATTATTTTCTTATTTCATTTTATTTTACAATTCATATCTTAGATTAAAAAGACTTTTATGAACTTTGTACCTTTGTTAGAGTTATGTTATAGATATTTTGTTCAATTTCAAATGGTTAATGCGATAATCCAATCGTGTTCGAGGTCTCTCTTGTTGAACGACATCATGGTTGAGATGAGCAAGTGATTCAAATGGTTAATGCGATAATCCAGTCGTTTTCGAGGTCTCTCTTGTTGAACGATGTCATGGTTGAGATCAAAGACGCTCCTCTAGATGGGTTGCCAATCAAAGACCTGGCGTTTGATGTTGACCCTTTTGAAGAAAGAGCCACACGATCGAACAACTCGAAACATCGCAGTAACTCTGAGAACTCTATCACACACATGAAAGGACGTGTCGAAGAGTTAGACATTACCCAAAATATCATAGTAAAACTCTTCGGCGATTAGACAAAAGACTTTAGGACAACTACACCAAAAATTCATTGTTGTCCAACGGTTTGGATATTTGTCTTTCACCTAGGAGATTCTGGTTTGATTCTCTGAAATTGAATGTTATTTTCTTAATTCTTTTTATTTTATAGTTTCATCTTTTGTCACCAATTATATTTAAACTTTACCTCATTTTGAGGGGCACTGTAATGGTCAAGTTCAATAGTATCTTAGATTAAAAAGACTTTTATGAACATCGTACCTATGTTAGTGTTATGTTATAGATATTTGTTTCAATTTCAACAAGTGGGGTTGAGGTGATTAAAATGGTTAATGTCACTTCATTTGATTCAGATTGTTAATGTGATAATCCAGTTAAATAGTTATAGGTTATTTTCAAGGTCTCTCTTATTCAACGCCAACAAGGCTGAAATTATTGAGATGAGCACCTGAGTGAGTTTGACAAAATTGAAATAAAATCAAATAAAATCACTAAAAAAAATCAATAAATTGAAAAAAAATTGAAAAAAAATTAGCCTTATGACACTTCCTTCAACTCCAAGGGCGGTAAATAAAGGATTCCTTCGCCCAAGACCCATGATCCAACAACTCCCAACATAGAAATGATAAGCTATAGAATCATTCCAAGAACCTCAATGGATGGGTTACAAACTCGCATTACCAATCTCGACAACTGACTTTGTGTTTCAGCAGGACATTCATTCCTGACACGACGTCGAAGTCATCCATTTCAACTATCACTAAACAATTTGCCTAGTCCAAGGCTCCAGCTTGATTAGAGTTCTCATTGTGACTCTTAAGACAGGTAAAGCTTCCAATTTGACGACTATAACACATATGGTCCATGGAAGAATGGTAACTCTTATGCTCATTAATATTATAATGGCTACTACCTAAATTATAACCTAAAGTTGATAATTGATGTCCAATTAGCCAACCCTAAATTTGTAATCATTGTGGAGTGATTGAAATTACAATGGAAGTAGTTTACACTCCTAGTACCTTAAATGAAGTTGGTCTCTTCTAATAAAACACAAATTTCTCTTTAATATCATTAATACAATTATGCTTCATCTTGAACCTACTAAACATGAAACTAAAACTTCGTTCAATTTAACTTCATTTTATTGTCATCTTGAATGACGTGTAGGATATATTCTTGATTTACCTTGATATTTCATATTAGTTAAGCTTTTTGTAAAATCACAATTAGACAACAACAAAGATGAACTTGGGTCTGTTTATTATTTTAAAGAAAATTTCTTTCTCCATCTTATTCCTAATAACTCTGTAACTAAATTCATATCATTTGATAATTAGGCCAAAGAAAGAACTTGAATTTATTTTTATATCTATCAACATGTTTGCTACTTTTATCTAAAACTTGATCACAAGTATTTCTTATTTGCACTGTAAAATTATGTATTTCTATGGATATCATTTCTATTTCTAGAATTGAAACAAAACATTCCAAAATAACTGTTACTCCGGCAAAAACATGTGGATAAATTTCAAATATTGAGGCGCATAAAAGATATGGACCAGCAACTAAAAATGATAGATCCACTACAAGGCATTTGGTCTAGTGGTATGATTCTCACTTCGGGTGCGAGAGGTCTCGAGTTTGATTCTCAAAATGCCCCCAACAATTATATCAAATTGAAGCATGCAATATAATAGATTTGAAATAGGTTTTTTAAACCTTGAACCAAGAAGTAATTTAGATGGATATTTGGAAAGAAAAAGAAAAAAAAAGGAAGCTAAGGAAGCTATATTTAATTATAAATTACCAATGTCTTTATAACATGTTAATTAAAGAGAGGAAACAACGAGAATAAACAAACAAAGGAATGTATGTATGATTCTCTTCAAATCTTGGAAACTACGAGGATTCCTCTCCTTTCTTGACATAAAGACTTACTTTTTCGGGACTTGGACCATAAACAGTGAACAATAACATTTAAAGAAGGCCGAGGTAGCATAATCATTCCATGAAGGCCGTTGTAGTCTTATAAAAGAAGATGAGGGTACCACTTTCAAATCATTGCATGAGGACTTGAGAAAGTTTTGTAAAAGAAGACGAGGGTACCATTTTCTATTGCAGAATTTCTATGTGAATAGAGAATGAACCATATTCTTGGGAGATAAGATAGAGCCTCGAGCCTAACATCAAAGGCATTACACAAATTGTTCTATGATATTTTTTCTAGGAACTCTTTGTTATGTTGTCCGCTAAAGGTTTTAGGAAAGGGACACAGATTCTCTATTGCACTAATCTCCCAATAGAAATTTTACCTAGGTCATCTGTCGTCACAATCCTTTTAAGGAAGATGCGCCCAAATAACACATGAACAATAACA
This sequence comes from Cucurbita moschata, assembly GCF_002738365.1. NCBI lineage: Eukaryota > Viridiplantae > Streptophyta > Magnoliopsida > Cucurbitales > Cucurbitaceae > Cucurbita > Cucurbita moschata. Next base: position 73,956 of record NW_019268608.1, on the reverse strand, counting down.
TTTAAAGAAGTTTCAGAGAGCAAGAAGAGGATTGTGATAGAAGTTGCCCTAGGTAAAACTTCTTTAAATGTCTTAGCCAATCATGACCTCATAATGAGAAGTCTCTTGGACAATAATAACATATGGACAACAAATGTCTTAGCCAATTGTGACGGTCATGATTGCTCAAGGCGTGTCGCCCAAATAATCGGTAAACAATAATATTCCCCAAATAACCGCCTTGGACAACTAATTGTTTACAAGAATTGTTGAGACATGCAACATGCAACCACAGGCAACACGCCTTGGGCAATCATGACTGTGACATCTGACCCCACACAATTTATTGGATGAGGCTGACTTTAGGTCTCTCAATGCGCTTCCTGCTGATCTCATAACGAGGAGTCTCTTCCAACCTACTAGGTGCTGTTGAAAATCACTTCTCGGTTTTTTGAGTATTCATGTCTTCTCTATTCGTGTCTTTCCTACTTTCTTCGCTTGAAACTTTTTCTTATTTGTATGATGTCATACCACCTGCTTCTGCTTGATGTCTTCTTGGTCAAAATAATAACGTTCCAAGTTACTAACGTGGACAACAAGATTAGTCCTCATCCATAAGAGCAATTGGATTCTATATGATGTCTTTGTAATCTTATGGATAATTTTAACTAGTCCATAGTATTTTCACACCAGTCTTTGGTTCTTGTTGCTTTGGACTCGAAGTTTATTTGAACTTAACTTATATGAACTCTTTATTTTTCTTGAAATTATTGTGGTTGACGCTTCCGACTGACCCTTCTCTTCATCCGTCTAGATGATATTTCTGTGTGAACATGTGTTGCTTCAGTGGTTTGTTTCTGTCTCTCTTCTTCAGTATCTGACTTTGTTTTTGTCTCTCCTGGTGTGGATAAATCCATTATCTGACCTTGTTTTACGTCGTGGTGTTCATGTAATGGCAACAAGGTTTCTATTGAGGTTGGCTCACTCGAGCTCCCCTTTTCAATTACAACAATAGCAGCAAGCGTAGATTCATCATGGCTATGATTCTTTCTCAACTGTAGTATCGACATCATTTTCAACCCTCTTGGTTGATGGATGTTTTTCTGAATGATCATCGGGTTAGACTCCATTACCACTAGACATTTTTCTAGGGGCATGTAACTGACTTTGTGTTTCAGCAGGACGTTCATTCTTGACACGATGTCGAAGTCATCATTTTCAACTATCACTAAACAATTTGCCTAGTCCAAGGCTCCAGCTTGATTAGAGTTCTCATTGTGACTCTTGAGACAGGTAAAGCTTCCAATTTGACGGCGTTCATCTTTCCTGTATCTTGATGCCAAAGGATGTTAAAATATTTTGCATAGGTCTCCATCATGAGTTGTGGGTGGCTCTAGAGTTGACAATGGTGTTCCTTACTACGTTGTGCTTTACCCAAACCTCGACATACATAATATATATATATATATATTCATTTAACTATAACACATATGGTCCATGGAAGAATTGTAACTCTTATGCTCATTAATATTATAATGGCTACTACCTAAATTATAACCTAAAGTTGATAATTGATGTCCAATTAGCCAACCCTAAATTTGTAATCATTGTGGAGTGATTGAAATTACAATGGAAGTAGTTTAAACTCCTAGTACCTTAAATGAAGTTGGTCTCTTCTAATAAAACACGAATTTCTCTTTAATATCATTAATACAATTATGCTTCATCTTGAACCTACTAAACATGAAACTAAAACTGCATTCAATTTAACTCCATTTTATTGTCATCTTGAATGACGTGTAGGATATATTCTTAATTTACCTTGATATTTCATATTAGTTAAGCTTTTTGCAAAATCACAATTAGACAACAACAAAGATGAACTTGGGTCTGTTTATTTTTTTAAAGAAAATTTCTTTCTCCATCTTATTCCTAATAACGCTGCAACTAAATTCATATTATGCTAAGAAACAAATTTTTGCAAGAAGTAAAATATGCAACTTTAACTAAAATTTCATCTAAACAAATTTTATTGCCATACAACATAGATGACAATTATAGCCTTCAAACAAAAACTAGAGTAGTTGTGGTGAACGGGATAGAAACTCTAGTGTTCATCCATAATATACAACCACTACCTAAATTATGACCTAAAAATTTGAAAACATAAGTTGTAGTTGAAAATTACATAAAACAATCCCCTAAATCCAAGAACTCATGTCCAATTAGTAAATCCTAAAGATAGTAGCTAACATAGAGTAATTGAAGCTCCACACGAAGTAATTTAAAGTTCTAGTTACTTAATTAAAGTTTATCTCGTCTTTAATGAAGCATGAGTTGCACTTAAGTTCATGAAATGTTTATAGACTCCAACTCTTAGTACTATTAATGCAATTATATTTCATATGAGTTTGTCATAAATCAAACTATGGTACATTCAAGACAACTTCATTTTCTTGTCATACGACGCAAAATAGAAGAATTAAATCAAACAAATTGATGAACTGAGCTGAAGATTCATTTGTTGGGTTGTAGTTTATTTGATAACACTTGTATATTGGAAGTATTCAATATTACATGCCTTACTTACAAGTAAAATACTAGACCATCAACTTTTTGTTTTATAGTCCAACAACCACTTAAGAAAATAGATTTCAAACTTGAGAGGAAAAAATATATTGAGTAGGAGTTAAAAATGTTGCATTTTTTTTAGAAAGGGCATTTGGTCTAGTGGTATGATTCTCGCTTAGGGTGCGAGAGGTCTAGTGGTATGTAGCATGCGAGAGATACGGGGATCGATACCTCGCATCTCCAAAAGAAACTATTCGTTATTACTATTTTATTTCTATTCAATATTTCCTTATTTATAACATAATGAGTAGCGATATTTTTTCATTTTCACTATTATTCATGACGAGACGTTTAGGCTTTTGTGACTTAAAAATTGTGGAGATGTAGCTTAGATGGTAGAGCGCTCACTTTGCATGCGAGTTGTACGGGGATTGATAACCCGCATCTCCAAAAGAAAGTATTTAATTTGTTATTATATTTTTTCATTTTCAAAATTATCGATGCCCCACATCACCAAACCAAACTATTTGTTATTAATATTTTGATATTTTTTTTTTATTTTCACTATTATTGATGATGATTCATTAGGGTTTTATGATGTAAACAACATGGGGATGTAACTCAGAAGGTAGAGCGCTCGCTTTGTGTCACAACCTTACTATGAAGAGAGTAGGTTGTGACCCTCACGCCATGACAAGCAAAGGGGCGTCCCTCAAGAGACGCCCATCCGGCCATATGCGGGCCAACGTAGAAGAATGCCATGATGCGATCGAGGAGGACGATGCATCATCCAACACACCACCACGCAAAGTGGGCATTGAAGACATGTTGAGACACAAGCATAACAGAGACATCAGCATAGACATGAAGGATAAGATAGGCTTGTTGAAGGGCCGGGTAGGGCCTCGGGCCTTAACCTCAAAATTCAGGGTTTCGAAAGGAATTTGGGTATGCAGTTCGGGAGTTAAGTCCGTCTATATGAAATATTAATGCTCGCCAAGTTTGGTGTCAATCGGACATTGGATGGACAATGCACGACACCGTATGACACCTCACAAAAATCATGTCTACTCCTGGTAGAATGAAAATGGCTCAAAATATACTATAGGGGGTACCATGGTGTTAGCTCTCCACCACCCCTGGGCCTTGTGGCCTAAGTGAGCTACCCTGTGGCACATACGTGTGTCACAGTGTGGGCGAGCGTGGCGAGACGAGTGTCTCGGGCGACTTCCTTTGAAATGAGTTTTTGAAGGACAGTACCGGACGGCACAGGTGTGCAGGTATTGCGCCCTAGCCCGCGTGTTGGAGGTTGCTACATACACCCGCTATCCGGTACAGTATCCGTAAATGACTCGGCATGGGCATGGGAGGGCCTATGCCTCGATAGAACCCGGATGGATGGATGTTCAGGAAGCCCTGATGAGATGAACGACACGCGAGCCCATTCTCGATGGCATGACCGAGCGAGTTATGATGGCCGATGACATCCCGAGACTTGGGATGGCGTCAAGACATATGGACCCTATCGATGGGGATCGAGATGACGAGATGAGATGCGACGTTGTATTGAGAGACCTTGGCCCGAGTGGAGGCAAGGTCGAGCCGAATGAGTTGGCCTAGCGTAGAGACAAGTCGGATGTGTCGCAGACGATTGAAGATGCACGCCTAGGCGGCGTGCATGGTCGAACAAGCTTGGATTCCGCACAAGCGACGTTCAATGGGCGAAGACGAACCTCGCCTAAGGTCCAACGAAGCCACAAAGCCGGGGCGAAAAATATATATGGGGCTTGATTCCCCTCAAGGCTAGTCGTGAGCGTGTCAAAATCACGACGCCGCACAACCAAAGATGTATGACCATGACACTTTGCATGCGAGAGGTATGGGGATCGATATCCTATATCTCCAAAAATAAGACTATCTATTATTAAATATATTATCTCTTTTCAATTTTTCCTTATTCATGACATGTTGGGTAGCAATATTTCTTCATTTTCACTATTATTGATGACGGGAAATTTAGGGTTTTGTGATGCAAAAATTGTGGGGATGTAGCTTAAATGGTAGAGCGCTTGTTTAGCATGCGAGAGGTACGGGGATCGATATCCTGCATCTCCTAAAGAGAGAAATTATTTTTTGAAGTATGAGTTACTTTAACATGTTATGTATAAGGTGGGTAAGAGGGAAAAAGAAAAGATACTTATATAAGGATTATTATATCATTTTGGCTATGCCCTTTTTATAGATAAAAGAGAGTAATGTAGGAGAGAAAAAGAAAAGATACTTATATAAGGATTATTATATATCATTATGGCTATATAGGTGGGTATGAGAGAAAAAGAAAAGATACTTATATAAGAATTATTATATCATTATGGCTATGCCATTTTTATAGATAAAAGAGAGTAATGTAGGAGAGAAAAAGAAAAGATACTTATATAAGGATTATTATATATCATTATGGCTATATAGGTGGGTATGAGAGAAAAAGAAAAGATACTTATATAAGGATTATTATATATCATTATGGCTATATAGGTGGGTATGAGAGAAAAAGAAAAGATACTTATATAAGGATTATTATATCATTATGGCTATGCCATTTTTATAGATAAAAGAGAGTAGTGTCTCACAAGCACATATAGAGAGAGGACTTATTGTAAGTAAAGAAAGCAATCAAGTAGTTATACTACTACTTGTGGGGAGGGAATTTGATGAATTCCTCAAAAGATAAGAGATTATAGGATTGGGGCCAATGCATATGACGAAACTTCTTCACAATTGAAATATCTGACCAATGAATATTATTGTCATTTATAGCTTCTATCACAATAATATAAAATTTGGGGTCAAAGCCTATATGGGACTGAAAAGACCATTCACCACACACTTGTAAATTCAACTATATCTACCACCTTTGAAATTTTCCACGGAAAACCTTCCAACAACTTGCACTTCTTCATCATTGAAATCCTTAATTGGAAGTAGATTTTAAGGAAAATCTTCTCCACGACTCACTTTGGAACACTTTTATAGATAGTTTCAACAAACTTACTTTGCTCGTGAATACTTTGGAGTTCAATATTTATAGTTGGAGAACGCTATTCAAATTGATAGGGTCGAATCTTACAACAAAGTCTAATTGAGCCTCCCTCTATTAGGAGATAGCTTTGAATCAAATTCTTTAGTTTGGTCAATGGTTGCATTGTTTTAGTCAAACAACCGAGGCTAGTGTATTACCAATAGTATAAACATTTTGAACGTGTATTTTCTTACATATTAACAATTGTATACAAATAATAATTAAATTTATGAGTAGAAGTTTGGACGGAGTTTTATTAAATAGGTAATCTTAAATTATATCTAAAAATATATAATTTTTTTTTTATATATATATACATTCACGAGAACAAAACAAAGATTGAAGAAGATGTCATTCATGCCTTTTTTTTTTATATATATATACATTCACGAGAACAAAACAAAGATTGAAGAAGATGTCATTCATGCCATGTTTTGATTTTTATTCTTTCTTATACGAGAACAAAACAAAGATTGAAGAAGATGTCATTCATGCCATGTTTTGATTTTTATTCTTTCTTATTTCTCAAAGGTTTAAAAAAAAAAAAAAGTTATCCTCTCTCAAATATGGTTCGTTATTTGACTATTTTCTCTTGAGTGAATTTTAAGTGAAACACATTCTCTACCCAAGTAATTGCAAGATGCAAGCTTCACACTAAGAGGAATCAAAGTCCCAAGTATCAACGTCCTTTAAGTGTCAATTTTTATTCTCCATCTCAACATAAATTAAACTTATTTTCGTGAAGATATCTATTTATAAAAGCAAAATATCTCAGAGTCACAAAAATAAAAATGAGATATAGATACGAGACATAAATATGATACCAAATAGATATGGTAACTGTTGGGATTAGATTTGATTGAGTTATTTCGATTGGATTTGATCTAGTTATTTGAATTAGATTTGATTTAGTCATTCTTCAATTGGATAAGAGATTTCTCCCAATTCTTCTGATCTTTCCAGTTTTCTTTGTCTGTTCCTAACATTTTGGTATCAGGGTCATGCCCTAAACTAGTTAAAACTAGAAGCAGTAGTCTTCTACGTATGTGATAATAAAAGTATATTGATGGAGAGTCCCCTTGTGCAGTCTGCTGGAGGAAGGAGCCAAGGTCGTGGAAGCTTTAGAGACAGAGGAAGGGGACGAGGCAGACAAACCTTCAACAAGTTCATAGTGGAGTGCTATAACTGTCACAAGCTAGGACATTTTCAATGGGAATGTCAAAGCAATACCAGACGAGGCAGACAAACCTTCAATAAGGCCACAGTGGAGTGCTATAACTGTCACAAGCTAGGACATTTTCAATGGGAATGTCAAAGCAAGGAGAAGGAGACAAACTATGTAGAGAACCGAGAAGAGATGTCGCTGATGGCTTACGTGAATATGAATAAGGCCAATAGAGAAGATATGTGGTTCCTTGACTTGGGATGTAGCAATCATATGTGTGGGAAGAAGGCATATTTTTTAGATTTTGATGGAAGTTTCAGAGATTCAGGGAAGCTGGGCAACAACTCAAGCATGGTTGTAACCAGAAAGGGTAATGTACGGCTGGAAGTGAATGGAATCATAATGATAATCACAGGAGTGTTCTTGTGCCAGACCTGAGGAACAATTTGTTGAGTAGTGGTAAATTGCAAGCAAAGGGGGTTACCTTTTTGTTTCAAAATGAAACATGCAAGGTGTTTCATCCTAAGAGAGGCTTAATCATGGGGACAAAGATGTCCTTGAATCGAATGTTCGTATTGCATGGTATATCTCAACCTGTAGCAGCCGTTCAAACTCAATTGAAACTTAAGGGGAGAAGTGGTTCAAGGTCTCTATCGTACACTCACCGCTCCAATTCCTCTCGCCATAGTCAGAGAAGCAGAAGGTGTTAGGATCGCACAACAACGCACACGCTCAATCTAGATGAACACAATGAAAAGGATAGAGAAAAGTGCAAGGAGAACTCTGGCTAAAAGGAATTTTCTAATGATGATTTCACGTATGTACAGTAAGAGAGAATTATAGAGAATAGAAAGTACATCTCAAAGCTCTACCGGACGGGATATATATATAGTTCAATTTACTATATATAGCTTTACCAGATTAATCATCTACTATATATAGCTATTTACTATATATATCTTTACCCGATTTAACCATCTATTATATATAGTTATTTACCATATATAGCTTTATCGGATATAGCTTTACCAGATATAGCTTTACCGGATATAACCGTTGACCAAGCTATAAATAAGTATCAGACTCCATAACCTAACAGAAAGGACCCAAGTTCTTCCCCCTATCATTTCACTACCCATTCCAGGAGAAGCAGCAGTTCAAGTTCCCTCAGTTGTCAACGCAGAAGTAGGTCTTCCTCGTTATCTCCTTTCCCCAAATCGTACAGTTCCAGTCCTAGTTGTGCATCAACTGATTGAAATCATTCCATAGAGAAGCTTAAGAAAGAGGAAGAAGAGAAGAAAAGGCATGAAGCAGAGTTGAAGAAGTTAGAAGAAGATGCAGCTAAGAGGATGGAAGAACTAATTCAGAAGAAGGTTGAAGAAAGGCTAAACGCTGAAGAGATTAAATTAGAAATACAGGGATGAATAGAGGAAGGTCGCACGAAGTTGTTTGATGATGTTGATGTGCAGCTTGAGAAAGAGAAAGAAGTTGCTCTTATTGCTACAAGACAAAAAGAATAACAAGCACGAAAAGAGAGAAAAGAGCTAGATAAAATGCTGGAAGAGAATAGAAGAAGGGTAGAAAAAGCACAGCAACGATTAGTTCTGGAGCTGCAGTAGAAGGAAGAAGAACAATATTGTGAGCTCAAGTTGATTCAGAGACAAAAAGATGAGGCAGCTTAGAGAACTAAGCTAGATGATAATAGTTTGAGTTATGTTTTGCTAGGAGTTAGTGAAGAGTCAAAAGCTTATAGACTCTATGATATAGAAGTGGCAGATGAAAATACTGCGGAGGAAAACATTTCATCTGGCTCTTTGGCTGAAGCAAGCTCTCCTAGCACGAATAAGGCAAGGAATAAGAGACCACCAGTCTGGATGAGAGACTATGCAATAGGAGAAGTTTTTTTTTGTAAAGAAGATGATGAAGCTCAGCCATGTTTACCCCTACTGAACCTGCAAACTTGGTAAACTTTAAAGAAGCATTGAAGAGTGAGAAATGGAGGCAAGCCATGGATCTAAAGCAATAAACAGAAATGACACATGAGAATTGATGAAGTTACCTAGTGGAAGTTTGGTATGAGGTCGTAAATATAAACTGATTACTATTCGTGTTCAGTTTAAGGGAGAGATTGTTAGGATTAGATTTGATTGAGTTATTTTGATTAGATTTGATCTAGTTATTTGAATTAGATTTGATTTAGTCATTCTTCAATTGGATGAGAGATTTCTCCCAATTCTTATGATATTTACGGTTTTCTTTTTCTGTTCCTAACAGTAACATGTCATTCTTAAGAAACCTAGACACCGATGTGACAATGATACATTAATTAAAAAGAATTATTTCAAAAAAATTTATCAATTTTATATTAGAGATAAATTCATATATATATTTGTATACTTAAAAAAAAGCTTAATGTACGTTTCACTCTCAAAATATATTCAATGTCAAGTGTCTGATACGATGGATTATAAATTTGTAATGTATCCATTGTATTAACAAATGTTCCGTACATGCCCAACACGTGTCAGATTAGTGACACTAAGTTATTCTCATACTTTCTTTAGACGCATTTAAAGTAGTTTGAAAATTAGCACGTCAAATATTATAATTGACTAACTACAACTTCAATTTTGTGCTTTAAGGATGTTTTGACCCAACAAAAAATAAAATCCTTAATTTAGAAAGTCCATGAATAGCCGAAAGTAATGACTAACATAATTAAAAATAAATAAATAAACATAAAGGATGAATTGATTAAATTGACTAATTGCTAACATAATTAAAAAAAA
>NW_019268608.1:62217-63260 GCF_002738365.1 Cucurbita moschata | reverse complement strand
ATCATAACACAAAATCGAATGGAAGGGTTAACGATAAAATGATAACAAAAACCCATTCGTCGAACTAACTGTAAAGGAAGGGTTGGTTGGAAACCATGTCTATACTTCTTTGCTTTAATCACACGTAACTAAAGATATATAAGAACAACAGAATATGGCATGCCCAGTCAAAACATAAAAAATTTCTTGCCATGTTATAGTTAATGAATATGGTATGCACAAAGATCCGACGTCACACTTCACGATTGGAGAACAATACAGTGAGCTATGGTCGTCCATACCGTCCTTTGGTCTAATTATGTCAAGCAAATGTTGCAGCAAGCAAAGAGTTTTTAATAAGTTCGCTATTGCAAAGAGCTCGGTTTAAGGCACAAATGTCTCTGATGTGAAAGACGCACCAATTCAATGAGATTTAAGTAACCATCAATAAAACACATGATACAGCTTGTAAACGAAACGATGTTCATGACTCTTGTTATTTTCTTCCACTACAAACCTTCTAGCCTCTTGCACTTTTGTGTCATTGACATCCTTAATTGAAATTAGAATTGAAGGAAACACTTCTCCCCAACTCATTATGGAACACCTTTGATAGATAGTTTCAACAGATTTACTTTGCCGAGGAATACTTTAAAATTCGATATTTATAGTTGAACGCTACTTAAATTGATAAAGTGAAATCTTACAACAGAGGTTAATAAATCGTTTGTCTATTAGAAAAGAGCTTGAAATTAAATTCTTTATAGTTGGGATAAGGGATGTTTTAGTCAAAGAAGTATACTTTTTAGTTTTAAAATAAATTAATTTTTTAGTTTAAAATAAATTGATTTTTTAGTTTTAATTTTGGTCCGAATAAATTAATTTTGATGTGGTGTTATGTATTTTAATAAAATTAATATTAACTTAATCCACAAAAATTTTGTATTTTTTTTTTAAATTATAATCTAAATTAATAAAAATACCATTGAACTTTGCACTTTATCTAAAAAAAATACTGATAATTTTTTTATAAAAAAATACGGTTGAATTTAAAAAAAAAAAAA
>NW_019268608.1:43682-62146 GCF_002738365.1 Cucurbita moschata | reverse complement strand
AAAAAAAAAAAAAAAACTTCAAAACTACTTACTAAGTTCTACTCACTCCATGTTTATCATTTTTTTTCAAGTAACTAAGAGTTGGTCATGGATGAGAGCGGACTTTGGAGTGTGGGCCATGGACTAACCTCTGTTTTTAATCTAGTATTTTTTGTTTTTCTTTTGAGTCTGCTTCTTATTTTGTGTTTGTAACGAGTATGTATATGTAACACCCAGAAATGAAGGAAATTATCTCCCATAAGAATAAGCCACTCGTGAAAGACCTAAAGGATAGAAAGGAAAAAAATTAAAGGATTAAGCAAGAACAAAGGACTTAGTCAAGTCACTGGTGTACCCTAACAAGTGATTTCAAGGAGTTGAATAACAAGTGATTTCAAGGAGTTGAAGGCCTTTTGAAAAGGATTGGAAAGGAAAAAGTAAATCAAAAGGGCAAAAAAGTCATTTTATCAATTATCAAGAATCTTTCCGGATTTGAAATTCATTATTTAGAAGGAATCTCAAGATTCAAAAAAAAGGGAAAAATGATAAAAAAGCAATGAGAAATTTGTAGAAAAATTATGGATTTTTGAGAGAAATAATAATAAAATATTTAACAAGTGGCAAATTACCAAAATACCCCTGGAAGAATGGATAATTACAGAAATGCCACTCTAATTCGAATCAAAGCATCTACCGTGACCATCCGAGCAAAATATTTCAAACTTAAATCTCAACCGTCGGATCTCCTCCAAAATGTGATATGATCTAGAACGAACATGCACGGGTCATCACATCCAACGACTAGTATCCAGAAAGTTCGATCTCTAAATAACGAAGATTCTAGAGCTCTCAATGTCGATTTAACCTCCTCCTATAAGGTCGGAAGTAGGAGCAACAATACGAAATAAGAATCGAGAAAAGTCGATCCACCAATTGAAGGCAATAAGCGTTTAGATTGTGGGTCTCCTACTCTTAGATTTCTTCTAAATTCGAGAGCAATCCTCCACCATTTCTCTTCAAACTTCTAAATAACGAAGAATCTTGAGCTCTCAATGTCAGTTTAAAATCCTCCTATAAAGTCTGAAGTAGGAGCAACAATACGGAAAAAGAATCGAGAAAGGTCGATCCCCCAATCGAAGGCAATAAACGTTTAGATTATGGGTCTCCTACTCTTAGATTTCTTCCAAATTCGAGAGCAATCCTCCACCATTTCTCTTCAAACTTATTCCTATAGTTTCTGAATAAGATTACCCACAAGTTCTACGAAGGAATAGAGTGCTGAAAGTTCCTAGAAACCATTCCCCCAATTCAATCCGCCATTGAAGAACTTCAAGAAAAACTTGAAAATCCAATCCGAGGAAACATGATGACTCGTCGAGCAAGAATGATTCCAATCAATTTCTATATCTCCAAGGAATGCTTCCATAGAAGACCACGAAGAAAAATAACCTCGAGAGCGTGCCAAATTGAAGGAAATAGGTTTCAAAATTAAATTGGGGATAAGAGTCAAAACTCCTATCTACGATCTCTTTTCCTTCAAATTAAGGATTCCTCTAGCTTCAGAGGAAGAAGTTAAGTAAACTTGATGAAGGAAATCTCTCTTGTTAAGGTCCTATGGAAGAATCATAGAGTAGAAGAAGCTACTTGGGAAACAGAAGGCAAATAAGAACCTTGTACCTTGACCTATTTTAGAATAAGCACTTTGGATGACCGAAAGTTTTCAAAGGAGAGGAGAATTTGCAACACTCAAGGTCTCCAATAAGAGACAGTGTATAATCCCTACTAGGTTGTATCTAGAAGCAAAGAACAAGTAAAATTGGAAAAAACATTGAGAAAATGGTACTTTTTCTAATTTTTATAAACTTCCCAAATCATTAAATTTTTTTATAGAATAAGAATTACACTCAAAGACGTTCCTCCAAACCAATTCCTTTAGCCTGAAGAAAGGATATGGAAAAGGTTCAATGAAGAAATAGGGCCTTGAAACCCCTAGAATCGGCTACCCAATAAGAAATCCTTTGTTTTATCTCCAGCGATAAATTAGATTTTGGATGAACTTTCGAAGCGAATATCTTAGGCTACGATCCATGAGAAGGTATCAAATCAATCCCTAGCCCTTCTTTGTAATACCCATCTTTAAGTTTCACGAAGAAATCAAGGAGAGAAACGCTGTAAATGTGGCTTCACAGGCCGAGTTTCAGATGGCGGCAACGCGACAAATGGGCATCTTCTTCCTGTTCAGAGGAAGAAAACGATGATATGACCAGTTCAACTGAACTGTCAAAGTCAACTCAAAATTTGACATTTTCTTGGATTTTCTCAATTTTAACCCCATTTCAGACCGATTCTCATAGAAAATTTTATGGTTTCAGAAACTAGACACAATAAGGAGTAAGTGGAAGGAAATTTGAAGTAATTCAGATACTGGAAGCTCAAGAATGGACGTCCCAAACGTCGACGACGAGGCAAGTAGCCACCTTGGACTTTTTGTTAAGAAATACTGGTAGAAATCGCTTGGATTTTCATATGAACCCTAAACCAAGTATGAATTAAGGATATATGAAAAAAAAACTCAAAGAACCGTGAGTTAAGACCCTGAACCAATTAAATAGCTCGAGATTTAAGTAACATTAAAATAACCCACTATATGAGGCGGTCATGATTGCTCAAGGCGTGTCCCCCAAATAATCGTTAAACAATAACATTGCCCAAATAACCGCCTTGGACAACAAATTCTTTACAAGAATTGTTGAGACATGCAACATGCAACCACAGACAACACGCCTCGGGCAATCATAAACATGCAACCACAGGCAACACGCCTTCGGCAATCATGATCATGCAACAACAGGCAACACGCCTTGGGCAATCATGAATTAAGGATATATGAAAGAAAAACCCAAAAAACCGTGACTTAAGACCCTGAACCGATTAAATATAATTGTTAAACAATAACATTGCCCAAATAACCGCATGAAACATGCAACCACAGGCAACACGCCTTGGGCAATCATGAATTAAAGATATATGAAAGACAAACCCAAAGAACTGTGAACCGTGAGTTAAGACCCTGAACCGATTAAATAGCTCGAGATTTAAGTAACATTAAAATAACCCACTATAAGAGGCGGTCATGATTGCTCAAGACGTGTCCCCCAAATAATCGTTAAACAATAACATTACCCAAATAACCGCCTTGGACAACAAATCGTTTACAAGAATTGTTGAGACATGCAACCACAGGCAACACGCCTTGGGCAATCATGACTGTGACATCTGCCCTCACAATAACATTGCCAACATAACCGCCTTGGACAACAAATCGTTTACAAGAATTGTTGAGACATGCAACATGCAACCACAAGCAACACGCCTTGGTCAATCATGACTGTGACATCTGCCCCCACACAGTTTATTGGACGAGGGCAATCATGACTATGACATCTGCCCCCACAATAACATTGCCCAAATAACCGCCTTGGACAACAAATCATTTACAAGAATTGTTGAGACATGCAACATGCAACCACACGCAACACGCCTTGGGCAATCATGACTGTGACATCTGCCCCCACACAATTTATTGGATGAGGCTGACTTTAGGTCTCTCGATGCGCTTCCAGCTGATCTCATAATGAGGAGTCTCTTCCAACCTACTAGGTGCTGTTGAAAATCACTTCTCGGTTTGTTGAGTCTTCATGTCCTCTATGTTCGTGTCTTCCCTACTTTCTTCGCTTGAAACTTTTTCTTATTTGTATGACGTCATACCACCTTCTTCTGCTTGATGTCTTCTTGATCGAAATAATAACGTTTTAAGTTACTAACGTGGACAACAAGGTTAGTCTGCATCCATAAGGGCAATTGGATTCTATATGATGTCTTCGTAATCTTATGGATAATTTTAACTAGTCCATAGTATTTTCACACTAGTCTTTGGTTCTTGTTGCTTGAACTCGAAGTTTATTTGAACTTAACTTATATGAACTCTTTATTTTTCTTGAAATTATTGCGGTTGACGCTTCAGACTGACCCTTTTCTTCATCCATCTAGATGATATTTCTGTGTGAACATGTGTTGCTTCAGTGGTTTGTTTCTGTCTCCCTTCTTCAGTATCTGACCTTGTTTTTGTCTCTCCTGGTGGGGATAAATCCATTATCTGACCTTGTTTTGCGTCGTGGTGTTCATCTAGTGGCAACAAGGTTTCTATTGAGGTTGGCTCACTTGAGCTCCCCTTTTCAATTACAACAATAGCAGCAAGCGTAGATTCATCATGGCTATGATTCTTTCTCAACTGTAGTATCGACATCATTTTCAACCCTCTTGGTTGATGGATGTTTTTTCTGAATGATCGTCGGGTTAGACTCCGTTACTACTAGTCATTTTGCTAAGGGCATCTAACTGACTTTGTGTTTCAGCAGGACGTTCATTCCTGACACGATGTCGAAGTCAACCATTTCAACTATCCCTAAACAATTTGCCTAGTCCAAGTCTCCAGCTTGATTAGAGTTCTCATTGTGACTCTTAAGACAGGTAAAGCTTCCAAGAAATTGGGTCTGAGTTTGATATTATTTGATTTTGGTATGGACACAACTAGCTGATTTCTTTTGATTACATTAATGAATGTATGTAGATGTTTAAAGTGTAGATCTTAATTGTTTTAGAAAATATCAACACATCATCAACTATCGAATTTTTTTTAAAGGATTTAAAATATCATTCATAATCTTATGAATTCGGATGGAGCGTTTTTCAGCCTAAATGGCATGACGTTCCTCTCGTATTTTCTAAATTTGACATAAATGCTATTTTATATTTGTCCTTTTAGGAAATTAGAATTTTCCGAAATCCCAATTTCATGTCGAATTTTATAAAAATATTTGACTCTAAATTCTTTTTATCAAATCATTTTTGTTTTGGATTGGATATCTTATTTATTCTAAAACCTTATTGAAAGGTTTGTAGTTAATTACCAGTATTAGAATTTCTGGTGCCATGTTGTACCCTAAAATGTCAGACATGACCACATGCTCTTTGAAGACCTTATCAGCTTCCTCTGCAAAATATCACCTAAAATGTCATAGTATTTAGTGTTTGATGCTTTTTGACTTAACCCTAGGGTTCTATTTACGGTGAACTTGTGATAATTTTTGTCAAATTATATATTTGAACACGTAATACATTAAGATATAATATCTTATTTAAATAATATTAAAATGTCGTAGAATATCATAATATATGTTTTATTAATATGAATCTCATTCAAATTTCAAATATATTTTTTTATTAAATGTTTATGATACACATCAATTATTTTAATATTTGACATATCAAATACGTTAATATGTTTTGATATTATAGTTCAAGACTATAGGAACCTTCTCAGAGGACCTAAGAGTTACATTGCCCCACAATGCATCTCATAGACGATACAAAACTATGGTAGCGCTTGAAGGTGAATGGTATAAAAAACTGGTCATGCACCAAAAAATCATGGGAAGACCATTGATGGAATTGAAGCAATTGGTGCTCCCCTGGATGGGTTACTAATCAAAGACCTAATGTTTGATGTTGACTCTTTTGAAGAAAGAGCCACAGGATCGAACAACAAGAAACGCGGCGGTAGCTATGAGAACTCTATCACACACATAAAAAAACGTGTCGAAGAGTTAGACATTACACAGAAGATATGGCTTTCATCGAGGAGACCCGAGTTTGATTCTCGACAATGAAATTTTATTTTCTTATTTCTTTTATTTTATAGTTTCATCTTTTGTCACCAATTATATTTAAACTTTACTTAGGTTTGAGAAGCACTATAATGGATGAGTTCAATAGTATCTTAAATTCAAAAGACTTTTATGAACTTGGTTTGAGAGGCACTATAATGGTCAAGTTTAATAATATCCTAGATTAAAATGACTTTTATGAACTTTGAACCTTTAATAGTGTTATGTCATAGATATTTGGTTCAATTTCAACAAGTGAGGTTGACGTCATTCAAATGGTTAATGTGATAATCCGGTCATTTTCAAGGCCTCTTTTGTTGAACGCCATCATGGTTGAGATGACTGAGATGAGCACCAGAGTGAGGGTCATAGAGAACCACACCCCAAGCCAAGCTCATGATGGGCTTAACAAACTGAAAATTCAAAAACACAAACCCTTAAATGGGAACCGGGATGCTAAGGAATTAAAAAACTTTATTTTTGACGTAGAACAATACTTGAAGGTTACAGGAACTTGCTCATAGGACCTAAGAGTTACGTTGGCCACAATGCATCTCATGGATGGTGGCGCTCAAAGGTGGATGATATAAAAAATGAGTCATGCACCATAAACTCATTGGAAGACTGTTGATGAAATCGATGCAATCGACGCTCCCCTTCATGGGTTGCCAATTAAAGACCTCACGTTTGATATTGACTCTTTTGAAGAAAAAGCCACACGATCAAACACCTCGAAATGTCGCGGTAGCTCTAAGAACTCTATCATACGACCTGAGAGATGAGGGCTACAGGAACTTTCTCATACGACCTGAGAGTTACGTTAGCCGCAGTGCATCTCATGGACGGTGCAAAACTAGGGTAGTGCTCGAAGGTGAATGGTATAAAAAATGGGTCATGCACCATAAACTCATGGGAAGATCGTTGATGGAATCGATGCAATCGACGCTCCCTTGGATGGGTTGCCAATCAAAGACCTAACATTTGATATTGACTTTTTTGAAGAAAGAGCCACACAATCGAACAGCTTGAAACGTCGCGGTAGCCCTGAGAACTCTAACACACGCAAGGAAGGACGTGTCGAAGAGTTAGACATTAAGCAAAAGATCATGCTAAAACTCTTCAACGATCTGACAAAAGACTTCAGGACATCAACACAAAAAATCCATTGTCGTCCAGCGATCAGGATATCTGGCTTTCGCCCTCGAGACTCGAGTTCAATTCTCGGAAATGGAATATTACTTTCGTATTTCATTTTATTTTATAGTTTATATCTTAGATTAAAAAGACTTTTATGAACTTCGTACCTTTGTTAGAGTTATGTTATAGATATTTTGTTCAATTTCAAATGGTTAATGCGATAATCCAGTCGTGTTCGAGGTCTCTCTTGTTGAACGACATCATGGTTGAGATGAGCAGGTGATTCAAATGGTTAATGCGATAATCCAGTCGTTTTCGAGGTCTCTCTTGTTGAACGACGTCATGGTTGAGATCAAAGACGCTCCTCTGGATGGGTTGCCAATCAAAGACCTGACGTTTGATGTTGACCCTTTTGAAGAAAGAGCTACACGATCGAATAGCTCGAAACATCGTGGTAACACTGAGAACTCTATCACACAAATGAAAGGACGTGTCGAAGAGTTAGACATTACCCAAAACATCATAGTAAAACTCTTCAGCGATTAGACAAAAGACTTTAGGACAACTACACCAAAAATTCATTGTTGTCCAACGGTTTGGTTATTTGGCTTTCACCTAGGAGATTCTGGTTTGATTCTCTGAAATTGAATATTATTTTCTTAATTCTTTTTATTTTATAGTTTCATCTTTTGTCACCAATTATATTTAAACTTTACCTCATTTTGAGGGGCACGGTAATGGTCAAGTTCAATAGTATCTTAGATTAAAAAGACTTTTATGAACATCGTACCTATGTTAGTGTTATGTTATAGATATTTGTTTCAATTTCAACAAGTGGGGTTGAGGTGATTTAAATGGTTAATGCGATAAGCCGGCTATTTTCGAGGTCACTCTTGTTGACCGCCATCATGGTTGAGATGAGCACCCGAGTAAGTTTGACGAGGAGACCCGAATTTAAACTTTACCTACATTTGAGAGGCACTATAATGGTCAAGTTCAATGGTAGTTTAGATTAAAAAGACTTCTATGAACTTTGTACCTTTGTTTGTGTTACTTTGTACCTTTGTTAGTGTTATGTTATAGACATTTGGTCAAGTTCAACAAGTGGGGTTGAGGTGATTCAAATGGTTAATGTCACTTTATTTGATTCAAATTGTTAATGTGATAATCCAGTTGAATAGTTACAGGTAATTTCCAAGGTCTCTCTTATTGAACTCCAACAAGACTGAAATGATTGAGATGAGCACTTGAGTGAGTTTGACAAAATTGAAATAAAATCAAATAAAATCACTAAAAAAATCAATAAAATAGAAAAAAAAATTGAAAAAAAATTAGCCTTATGACAATTCCTTCAACTCGAAGGGCGAAGGGCGGTAAATAAAGGATTCCTTCGCCCAAGACCCATGATCCAACTCCCAACATGGAAATATAAGCTATAGAATCATTCCAAGAACCTCAATGGATGGGTTACAAACTCACATTACCAATCTCGACAACTGGACATGTCATCAACATTAGAAGAACGACCACATCAAAGCAAGTCATGAGGATAGAAGATACCGTTGAAGGATGATAGACCAGCCGTAATCTTCAGCCCAACGAGCCAAGCTTTTGTAGAAGCAAGAACCCTTGTATTAAAGAAATTAACACCTTCTTATACAAAATTTGGATCAACCAAGAGATAAAGCTAGAATTAGATGATGAGATCCAAGATTGAGAAACAAGATTTGGAACCTTTTTCTATATTGAGTCACTTCAATATCAAACTTGATCAAGGATTGATTGAATGACTGAGATGCAATCTACCACAAGAATTGATTGAAACTTAGAAATGACAAAGATATGCTCAGATTTCTATAAGGGGGATCGTCTCAACTTGAGAGGTCAATTTCATTGATCACAAATATGCTTTTACATAATAATTTGTGGGTATTTATAGTCTCCCAACAAAAGAACTTAGTGGCCGTGATTTAATCTCGATCCCTTTAAATCTCCACAGAAGACGAAGTCAATTTGAGCATTACAAACTTTATGAAATTAAAATAATAAATAAAGTTTAAGGTCGCGATTAAGAACCTACTAGTAGGTTACTATGTTTTACTCACTCCATGTTTATCATTTTTTTTTCAAGTAACTAAGAGTTGGTAGTGGATGAGAGTGGAATTTGGAGTGTGGGCCATGGACTAACCTCTATTTTTAATCTAGTATTTTTTGTTCTTCTTTTCAGTCTGCTTCTTATTCTGTGTTTGTAACGAGTATGTATATGTAACACCCCAAAAATGAAGGAAATTAGATCCCATGAGAATAAGCCACTCATGAAAGACCCAAAGGATAGAAAGGAAAAAAAATTAAACGATTAAGCAAGAACAAGGGACTTAGTCAAGTAACTCGTGTACCCTGACAAGTGATTTCAAGGTGTTAAAAGACCTTTTGAAAAGGATTGGAAAGGAAAAAGTAAATGAAAAAGGCAAAAAAAGGCATTTTATCAATTATCGAGAATCTTTCGGTATTTGTAATTCCTTATCTTGAAGGAGTCTCAAGATTCAAAATCATCCAAAAATGATAAAAAAGCGATGAGGAATTTGTAGAAAAATTATGGATTTTTCAAGAAAAATAATAATAAAATATTCGAAAAGTTGCAAATTACCAAAATACCTCTTGAAGAATGGATAATTACAGAAATGCCACTCTAATTAGAATCAGAGCATCTAACGTGACCATCCGAGCAAAATCCTTCGAACTCAAATTTCAACCATTGGATCTCCTCCAAAATTTGATATGATCTAGAACAAACACGTACAGAGCATCACATCCAACGACTAGTATTCAAAAGCCAAGGTCGGTAAGGATATGATCGAAGTTGATATCTCCGAAAAATTATCCAAAAAGTTCGATCTCTAAGTAACGAAGATTCTGGAGCTCTCAGTGTCGGTTTAAGCTCCTCCTATAAAGTCTAAAGTAGGAGCAAAAATACGGAATAAGAACCGAGAAAGGTCAATCCCCCAATCGAAGGCAATAAGCGTTTAGATTGTGGGTCTCCTACTCTCAGATTTCTTCCAAATTCGAGAGAAATCCTCCACCATTTCTCTTCAAACTTCTAAATAACGAAGAATCTGGAGCTATCAATGTCGGTTTAAGCTCCTCCTATAAAGTCTAAAGTAGGATCAACAATACGGAATAAGAATTGAGAAAGGTCGATCCCCCAATCGAAGACAATAAGCGTTTATATTATGGGTCTCCTACTCTCAGATTTCTTCCAAATTTGAGAGCAATCCTCCACCATTTCTCTTCAAACTTATTCCTACCATTTCTCAACAAGATTACCCACAAGTTCTATGAAGGATTAGAGTGCTGAAAGTGCCTAGAAACCATTCCCCTAATTCAATCAGCCATTGAAGAACTTCAAGAAAAACATGAAAATCCAATCCGAGGATACATGATGATTCGTCGAGCAAGAATTATTCCAATAAGTTTCTGCACCTCCAAGGAATGCTTCCATAGAAGACCACAAAGAAAAATAACATCGAGAACATGTCCAATTGAAGGAAATAGGTTTCGAAATTAAATTGGGGATAAGAGTCGAATTCCTATCTACGATCTCTTTTCCTTCAAATTAAGGATTCCTCTAGCTTCAGAGGAAGAAGTTGAGTAAACTTGATGAAGGAATCGAGAGATGAAACATCGTAGAACAAGCTACCCAAGAGATCGAAAATATGGCGTTTCGAGTGAGTTGCATACCGAGAATGATTTTTGGAAATTAAGGTCTTACACTCAAAGACGTTCCTCCAAACAAATTCCTATAGCCTGAAGAAACGATATGGAAGAGATTCAATGAAGAAATAGGGCCTTGAAACCCCCTAGAATCGGCTACCCAATAAAAAATCCTTTGTTTTATCTCCAGCGATAAATTATATTTTGGATGAACTTTCGAAGCGAATATCTTAGGCTACGATCCACGAGAAGGTATCATCAAATCAATCCCTAGCCCTTCCTTATAATACCCATCTTTAAGTTTCACGAAGAAATCGAGGAGAGAAACGCTTTAAATGTGGCTGTACAGGCCAAGTTTTAGATGGCGGCAATGCGAAAAATGCGCATCTTCTTCCTGTTCAGAGGAAGAAAACGATGATTTGGCCAGTTCAACTAAACTGTCCAAGTCAACTAAAAATTTGACATTTTCTCGGGTTTTCTCAATTTTAACCCCATTTAAGACCGATTCTGATAGAAAATCTTATGGTTTCAGAAACTAGACACAATAAGCAGTACGTGGAAGGAAATTTGAAGTAATTCAGATAATGGAAGCTCAAGAATGGACGTTCTAAACGTCGACGACGAGGCAAGTAGCCACCTTGGACTTTTGTTAAGAAATACTTGTAGAAATCACTTGGATTTTCATATGAACCCTAAACCAAGTATGAATTAAGGATATATGAAAGAAAAACCCAAAGAACCGTGAGTTAAGACCCTGAACCGATTAAATAGCTCGAGATTTAAGTAACATTAAAATAACCCACTATATGAGCTCCGCTGCCTATAAAATTCTAATACTAAGCATATTATAGTATGTTGAGGTTAGATATGAAATTTGGTGGTCATTGGATAAGAATAAGTAGGTAAACCAAGAAATGGTGTAAAATGACCATAATGCCCCTAAGGTAATTTACCTTCGGTTCATGACCTAGATGACCTTCAAATGCTATGAAATTCATCAGTAGATCTTATTTTATGAAGTGTTATATGAATCCTTATCCCAAGAGGTTTATATTAGGTAATGAAGTTTGGGAGTTATTGGAAAACTTTAGTTAGCGAAACCAAGATACGAGAGAAAATGCTCATCACGATCCATATGACCTTTGCCTGAATTACGATGTTTATAAGTTTTGTAGTCAATGTTCCCAATGTTTGCTGCACACGAAAAAAGATAAGGGATGTTAAATTTTTAAGTCACTTTTGGAAAGTATGGTGGATAAATTGGGTACCAAATTATTGTTTTCAACTCCATGTCATCCTCGGATTCATGAACAAACTGATGTGGTTAATAAAATATTAGGAGCATTGCTTAGGGCTATTATTTATAAGAATATTAAGTCATAAATTGGGTAACAAATTATTGTTTTCAACTACATGTCAGCTTCATATTAATGACTAAACTGAGGTGGTTAATAGAACATTAGGAGCATTGCTTAGGGCTATTATTTGTAAGAATATTAAGTCTTGGGACGAATGTTTGCCACTCATTGTTATCTTTTTGAAGTTGCTTACGGATTTAATCTACTTACGCGTCTTGATTTGCTTTCTAACAATTATATCAAATTGAAGCATGCAATATAATAAGATTTGAAAACCTATTTGAAATAGGTTTTTTAAACCTTGAACCAAGAAGTAATTTAGAAGGGTATTTGGAAAGAAAAAAAGAAAAAAAAAGGATGCTATATTTAATTATAATTTACCAGTGTCTTTATAACATGTTAATTAAAGAGAGAAAACAACAAGAATAAACAAACAAAGGAAAATTGTGTATGTATGATTCTCTTCAAATCTTGGAAACTAAGAGGATTCCTCTCCTTTCTTGACATAAACACTTACTTTTTTTTACCACTTTCAAATCATTCCATGAGGATTTGAGAAAGTTTTGTAAAAGAAGACGAGGGTACCACTTTCTATTGCAGAATTTCTATGTGATATTTTTTCTAGGAACTCTTTGTAATGTTGTCCGCTGAAGGTTTTAGGAAAGGGACACAGATTCTCTATTGCACTGATCTCCCAATAGAATTTTTACCTAGGTCATCTGTCGTCACAATCCTTTTAAGGAAGATGCCCCGAAATAACCAGTGAACAATAACATTTAAAGAAGTTTCAGAGAGCGAGAAGAGGAATGTGATAGAAGTTGCCCTAGGTAAAACTTCTTTAAATGTCTTAGCCAATCGTGACCTCAAAATGAGGAGTCTCTTGGACAACAAATGTCTTAGCCAATTGTGACGGTCATGATCGCTCAAAGCGTGTCACCCAAATAATCGGTAAACAATAACATTGCCCAAATAACCGCCTTGGAAAACAAATCGTTTACAAGAATTGTTGAGACATGCAACATGCAACCACAGGCAACACGCCTTGGGCAATCATGACTGTGACATCTGCCCCCACACAATTTATTGGATGAGGCTGACTTTTGGTCTCTCGATGCGCTTCCGGCTGATCTCATAATGAGGAGTCTCTTCCAACCTACTAGGTGCTGTTGAAAATCACTTCTCGGTTTGTTAAGTCTTCATGTCTTCTATGTTCATGTCTTCCCTACTTTCTTCGCTTGAAACTTTTTCTTATTTGTATGACGTCATACCACCTACTTCTGCTTGATGTCTTCTTGGTCGAAATAATAACGTTTCAAGTTACTAACGTGGACAACAAGGTTAGTCCACATCCATAAGAGCAATTGGATTCTATATGATGTCTTCGTAATCTTATGGATAACTTTAACTAGTCCATAGTATTTTCACACCAGTCTTTGGTTCTTGTTACTTTGAACTCGAAGTTTATTTGAACTTAACTTATATGAACTCTTTATTTTTCTTGAAATTATTGTGGTTGGCGCTTCAGACTAACCCTTCTCTTCATCCGTCTAGATGATATTTCTGTGTGAACATGTGTTGCTTCAGTGGTTTGTTTCTGTCTCCCTTCTTCAGTATCTGACCTTGTTTGCGTCGTGGTGTTCATGTAGTGGCAACAAGGTTTCTATTGAAGTTGGCTCACTCGAGCTCCCCTTTTCAATTACAACAATAGTAGCAAGCGTAGATTCATCATGACTATGATTCTTTCTCAACTGTAGTATCGACATCATTTTCAACCCTCTTGGTTGATGGATGTTTTTTTGAATGATCGTCGGATTAGACTCCATTACTACTAGACATTTTGCTAGGGGCATGTAACTAATTTTGTGTTTCAGCAGGACGTTCATTCCTGACACGACGTCGAAGTCATCCATTTCAACTATCACTAAACAATTTGCCTAGTCCAAGGCTCCAACTTGATTAGAGTTCTCATTGTGACTCTTAAGACAGGTAAAGCTTCCAATTTGACGGCGTTCATCTTTCCTATATCTTGATGCCAAAGGATGTTAAAATATTTTGCATCGGTCTCCATCATGAGTTGTGGTTGGCTCTAGAGTTGACAATGGTGTTCTTTACTACTTTGTGCTTTACCCAAACCTCAACATACATAATATATATATATTCATTTAACTATAACACATATGGTCCATGGAAGAATTGTAGCTCTTTTGCTCATTAATATTATAATGGCTACTACCTAAATTATAACCTAAAGTTGATAATTGATGTCCAAGTAGCCAACCCTAAATTTGTAATCATTGTGGAGTGATTGAAATTACAATGGAAGTAGTTTAAACTCCTAGTACCTTAAATGAAGTTGGTCTCTTCTAATAAAACACGAATTTCTCTTTAATATCATTGATACAATTATGCTTCATCTTGAACCTACTAACATGAAACTAAAATTGCGTTCAATTTAACTCTATTTTATTGTCATCTTGAATGACGTGTAGGATATATTCTTGATTTACCTTGATATTTCATATTAGTTAAGCTTTTTGCAAAATCACAATTAGACAACAACAAAGATGAACTTGGGTCTGTTTATTATTTTAAAGAAAATTTCTTTCTCCATCTTATTCGTAATAACTCTGCAACTAAATTCATATTATGCTAAGAAACAAATTTTTTACTGGCAAGAAGTAAAATATGCAACTTTAACTAAAATTTCATCTAAACAAATTTTATTGCCATACAACATAGATGACAATTATAGCCTTCAAACAAAAAATAGAGTAGTTGTGGTGAACGGGATAGAAACTCTAGTGTTCATCCATAATATACAACGACCGCCTAAATTATGACCTAAAAATTATAAAACATAAGTTGTAGTTGAAAATTACATAAAACAATCCCCTAAATCCAAGAACTCGTGTCCAATTAGTAAATCCTAAAGATAGTAGCTAACATAGAGTGCTTGAAGCTCTACATGAAGTAATTTAAAGTTCCAGCTACTTAACTAAAGTTTATCTGTCTTTAATGAAGCATGAGTTGCACTTGAGTTGGAATTAAAAATGTTGCATTTTTTTTATAAAGGGCATTTGGTCTAGTGGTATGATTCTCGCTTAGGGTGCGAGAGGTCCCAAGTTCAATTCTTGGAATGCCCCTATGTTCATTCATCAAAAGATGAGCCTCAGAGAAAGCAAGTACTACAAGTTAGTAAGCTCTTTTTAATAATTGTGTACTCCACGATATATGTCTTAATGATAATGCTCTTTTAATACTTGTGTACATAAATGGAACTATCAAATTTTTACACTACTTCTAATTGTCTTTTTTAGAACATAACTTTTATTCTTTTTACACTACTTTTATTCTTTTTTCATCTCTTCTCTACATTAATTATCTTTCTACAGTAATTATCTTTTTACACTACTTCTATTCTTTTTTCTTCTCTCTACATACTACTTTTTTTTTTCTTCTTTCTACATAACTATCTTTCTTTCTACAGTAATTATCTTTTTACACTACTTCTATTCTTTTTTCTTCTCTCTACATACTACTTTTTTTTTTCTTCTTTCTACATAACTATCTTTCTTTCTACAGTAATTATCTTTTTACACTACTTCTATTCTTTTTTTTTTCTCTCTACAGTAATTATCGTAAACTCTATGTAAATAATTTAACAGCGGTCTA
This sequence comes from Cucurbita moschata, assembly GCF_002738365.1. Classification (NCBI taxonomy): domain Eukaryota; kingdom Viridiplantae; phylum Streptophyta; class Magnoliopsida; order Cucurbitales; family Cucurbitaceae; genus Cucurbita; species Cucurbita moschata. The sequence goes on along the minus strand of NW_019268608.1, from coordinate 46,563 downwards.
GATCTAAAAGATATAATAATTATTGCTCATGGATTTCATTAACAAAGAAAATAAATGAAATAATGATGATACATTCCATTAACAACTTAATATATGGTCCATTATAAGGGCATTTGTTATAGTGGTATAATTCTTGCTTTGGGTGCAAGAGGTCTCGAGTTCAAGTCTCAAAATGTCCCTCCAAAAGAAAACAAAGCACNCAATTTTGAAAGAAAAAAAAAAAAAAAAAAAAAAAACAAGTAGGTTTCAATGGGTCTAACCTAAAGGAATGCGTGTGCATTACTTCAACTTATATAAATTTCGTATATAGACTAGCAACTAAGAATTATAGATCGACTACAATGGCATTTGGTGCATTTGGTCTAAGTGGTATGATTATCGTTTTGGGTGTAAGAGGTCTCAAGTTCGATTCTCAAAATACCCCCAACAATATTATATCAAAATGAATTAAGCAAGATAATATGATTTAAAATGTGATTTTTAAGCATTGAACCAAGAACATGAGAATAGAGAATGAAACATATTCTTGGAAGAATAAAGATCGAGCCCGACTTCAAAAAGAGAATTACACAAATTGTTCATTCTTTCTAGGAACTTTTCATAACCGATGATGTGGTATTCTCAGGGGCCGAAGTGCAAAGCCCCATAGCCTATCGGTGGTCAGGAAGGCAAGCGAACTGCGCACACTAAAAAAAAAAAATCTCCTTTTCTATCACACATAGAATTGTCATTCTTTTGTCTTTTGAAACCCCTTACCTTATCAGTCATCAGGCATGTTTTTTGTATCATATATCGAGATAATTATTATGAAAAAGCTATTCCACTAGTGTGACTTAGATACCCTTTCTTTGTAGTATCAGTCATGCTATTTGAATAGCTTGAAGTCATCAAAGCGAGCTCTTTTCGCGTATACGCAATCTCGAAACCCAATTAGCTCACGGACTGTCTCCTCAACCCTGGCGAGTATGAGTGCTTGGTAAGAGAGAATGTCGAATGAGAAAGACATTCGATTACGGCAACATTCGCAACTACCAAAGTGCACTAAACCTAGTAGAGATCTTCGACCTAACGATAATGGAACTTCAAGCCCATTTAATCAATCCGCTTTGTACCTTATTGTTGACCGAATCGAATGCACGCCAGGCCTAAATTGTCTCTCAGTCACCCAGAGAGGAAAGGAAGATCAGATCCGAAGTTTACGAATCGAAGAGAAAGTGGATATGAGTTCTACACGCTTTCATTTTCAAAAGTTTCGCTTGCCTACAGTACTTTATTCAGGATCTGAATTCCTTGATCATTTTCTTGGCGGATAACACAAATGAAATCGTTTCTCTGACCGTCCATCTTATGAGTCCATTCTTGTCTTGTTGGTTTGTTGTACTATTCTATACCTCTCTCGATTGATAGAAAGACGTTCGGGAGCTGGGAGGGCCTATTGTGAGTGAACTTTCCTTTTCACGGTAGGCAAAGGTAAAGTGGGAGCTGCATATGTCCACGGTGATCAAGGCAGAGCGACTTCTTCTTTAGAAGAGGTTGGTTTTATTGAAACTGTTAGATCCGCTTTCATTAAAGAAAAAATAGGAGCTCTTGGTTTGGCCAATGTCGATTCGTATGGCAATGCGGACTCGACTCAAGACGAGGATTCCGCTTTTCATACTGCTGCTATGAGTCGAAAGAGCTGGTATGCTATCTCGCTAAACGAAAAGAAAGAGCACGTACGGGTTGACCTTGTTACAATGGCGGGGGCCAGCCAAAGAAGGTCAGTCGGACTAAGTTAGGACCCTTGATCCGGTTCAGCTAGGTTCTTCCATGCAAGAATGTATGGGTATCGGTATCCTCTTTAGGACCGGTTGCTTCCTCTTTTTGTTTATACGTTTGGAGAAACCTGCTAAGCCCGCCTTTCTTACCAGGTGTGATTCAATCTTTCAGCTCAAACTTTTCTATCGTCCGACGAAAAAAGTAGGAGTACGACTACCTTTTTCTTTTCTTGCCCTAGCCAGGGGATCATTTAGTTTCTACCAAAAGATTCACTATCTATTAGTTGTCGTAAACGAATGTATTTCTCATTTCATGTTAGCTCCTCCAAGAGCTTCCTGGTCCGTAGTAGACGAAACCTTGGACTTCTATCGAACTTATAGCATTGCCTGGTGAGCTCGCCGTTGAGGGTTGGCCTTACAGGAGATCAAGCAGCCTTTCTTTCCCTACCTGATATGCTTTCTCGCTTATCGTGCAACTAGCCAACTAGCCAAAGAGAGAGGGAGAGGGATCATGTCAATCAATTTGTATGTGCATTTTGTCCATCCTGTACTTGCCTGCTTAGCTTTCTTAGCCAACATCTCCGGTTTTCCCCGAACAAAGAAGTCCTGCTTATCCATACCCAACAGTCACACTTTTAGCCGAAAGACTGATTTTTTTCATAAAGTTGGATCATAGATCAAGAAAGAATGAAGCTGCTTACAGGGACGGTTACGTGATACGTCTTTTCATACTCGCCTTTTCTTTAACCCTTCTATCAACCTAGCCATTCTCGCTTGTTGCTTTAAGGGGTCTCCCCACTGTAGATTACTTGGATTGGTTCTCGTGTCCCTGTGCCAAAAAGGATGGGCGAGTTTGGTTTGAGTGTTCCTCGATTGGGATGGATCCATATGCTCCTGAGGGGTGAGACGAGGTGTAGTGCAGTCTGGTCAGCGCATCTGTTTTAGGTATGTTGTCCGCTAAAGGTTTTAGGAAAGAGGGTACAAATTTTCTACATAGGTCATCTATGGTCACAATCCTTTTAAGGAAGATGCTCCCAAATAATCGGTGAACAATAGCCTTTAAAGAAGTTTCAGAGAGAAAGAAGAGGCAGAATAGAGAATAGGAGTGAGTCGTGCAAGGAAGA